>NC_060185.1:79507980-79600480 GCF_021184085.1 Oncorhynchus gorbuscha
CTGTCCCCGAAGGCCCTCAGTGTTCTACAGGAGCATCACAGCCTGGTACGGCAAGTCCACTGGCGCTGACCGCAAGGCACTACAGAGGGTGGTACACTGAGCTGAACGCACCATTGGGTGCACACTGCCTGCCCCCCAGGACACCTACAACACCAGGTGATGCAGGAAGGCCAAGAAGATCATCATCATACATCATACACATCACAGACAAACTGAATTGGTCCACTCACACTGACAGCGTCGTGAAGAAGGCGCAGCAGCGCCTCTTCAACCTCAGGAGGCTGAAGAAATTCGGCTTGTCACCAAAAACACTCACAAACTTCTACAGATGCACAATCGAGAGCATCCTGGCGGGCTGTATCACCGCCTGGTACGGCAACTGCTCCGCCCTCAACCGTAAGGCTCTCCAGAGGGTAGTGAGGTCTGCACAATGCATCACCGGGGTCAAACTACCTGCCCTCCAGGACACCTACACCACCCGATGTTACAGGAAGGCCATAAAGATCATCAAGGACATCAACCATCCGAGCCACTGCCTGTTCACCCCGCTATCATCCAGAAGGCGAGGTCAGTACAGGTGCATCAAAGCTGGGACCGAGAGACTGAAAACAGCTTCTATCTCAAGGCCATCAGACTGTTAAACAGCCACCACTAACATTGAGTGGCTGCTGCCAACACACTGTCATTGACACTGACCCAACTCCAGCCACTTTAATAATGGGAATTGATGGGAAAGATATAAATATATCACTAGCCACTTTAAACAATGCTACCTTATATAATGTTACTTACCCTACATTATTCATCTCATATGCATACGTATATACTGTACTCTATATCATCGACTGCATCGACTGCATCCTCCAGTGCTGTGACATTGTCAGGGCCCAGTACTGAGAGACCACTCTCCTCTCTCCACTGGACCTGCGCTCTCTCTCTCTCTCTCTCTCTCTCTCTCTCTCACACCCTACCACCATGGTTGTTTTATTGTTGCCTTCCCCTCGGTTTCCCTTTGTCTTCTGAGGAAGGAATTGTGATGATATGCATACCTTTTTGGGGTCGGGTGTTTAATCATGATGTAATACATGACAAATGAACTGGTAATGATCCCATTGAGGAGGTACTCCAGAGTTCAAATGACTCTGCTAGCCTTGAATGCATCTAAATACAGGTGGAAACTCACTGAGACCTGCTGTGCACACGCTCCCAAACAACTGCAGACTGTCTATTGGTGGAGTTCTTTTGCACGTCAGAAAGAATTTAGCTCAGGTTGCTTAAATCAAACATTTCTTACAAAAGAACGTGTATTTGTTCAAGGACAATCCGTTCTGAACGTGCATAATTTGCTATAAATATTCAAATGAATATGCAAGATGTTAAGTAGGTCCATGGTCAAGCTTTATTACAAGGAAACGCTCCTTCATGTGAATATATTAGGAATATGGGAGTGATTGTTAGCCATCACCCATTTAGTGTAACATTAAGACAAAGCCAATTATAACTGGACAATAGAAACAGAACTCTTGAGGAAAGCTTTGAATGCAGACTGAGGTATATGTAATACGCTAAAGATGCAGAAGATGAGGTCTGACTTGACTGGATTCACTTTCAAATGCAAACACACACACACACACACACTGTATGCACACCTGCACCCACACACTGCAGGTTATTAAAGTCAGCACTTCTCGTTGGATGAATGTTGCAAGGCAAATAAAGCTAGCAGGAAGTAGGTTGGAGAGTATCTAAGCAGGCAGGTATTAAACAGGCCAATATTTGAAGTAGGGGGGGGGCTTCAAATAAAAATGCACAGTGGCTACCCAGAACAGTCCTGAACAGCTCTCATCTGAGCAGAGAAAATTAAAATCAGTGGGACATCGCAGAGAAGCAATGTGAAGTGGAAAACAGTTGGGGGGAACGAGCGGGAAAAACAGGAGCCTTGACTAGTCTCTCAATCCAGGTCACCCCCTGCGGCCGGGCTAATGTACAATAAACCAATTACAAGCCATTAATATTTAAGGCGCTAATCTCCACTCATATGTGATTTATTAAAACTGTGGAAGGATGAGGAAGGAAAATGGCTGACCCTGAGTGAAGCACAGTAGGCCGGCTGCCTCCAAACAGAGGTAAATTAGCATAGGGTTGCGTTTTGCTTTATTGAGACAAATTGGACCCAGTGCTCAAGAGCAATCAGACAAATGGGTCCCGTTCTGAAATATGCTATCAGGTGTCAATCAAGGCCATGGAAGCTAGATTTTTCATATTAACACCACATTTGATTATCCACAGGGCGCTTCAGCAGAATATGATTATGTGCATCTCCAAAATGTACTCATTGATTGGAACGTGCACGGGCTTCCTGGGCTATCGACACATTTTGGCAGGGCAAGAAACAAATCTCTCCTTTTGCAGACAGTGTGGTGGTTTATCGAAGAAGTGTGTGTCAAACGCACTTGATCTTGTTTTGGAAAAGCACTGCTGTGAGAGTATGTGTGGTTGTGTGTGCGTGTGTCTAAGAAACTAGGCAGCCTTGACTCCAGATGGACAACATGAGGGTTAGGCAAGGGGGGACAGGAGCTCGACAAGGGGGAGCTAGGCAAGGGGGGACAGGCTGGTGATTGAGAGAAGGGAAGAGAGGAGAAACATGAAGGCTGAGGCTGCTCTGGCAGATGCTCCCCTCATCTCAGTAAACAACATCAGCAATAAACAACGCTGTCCTCAGGGAGGCCATCAAACCCCTGTTCCCAACATCTTCAACACACAGGTTATCAAAAGATTCCTTTATCATCTTACTCTGTGTTGTTAATATGAGCCAGACTAGAGAACAGTCCCACAGTGGGGGGAAAAAAGTATCTTCTGTGGAATGGGGCCTCC
Organism: Oncorhynchus gorbuscha; assembly: GCF_021184085.1. NCBI lineage: Eukaryota > Metazoa > Chordata > Actinopteri > Salmoniformes > Salmonidae > Oncorhynchus > Oncorhynchus gorbuscha. The sequence continues at coordinate 79,510,855 of NC_060185.1, forward strand.
GACAGCCTTTATTACATTGTCTGTGTCTTCGAAGACATTCTCATGACGGTGTAGGGATGTGTCGCTTTGCTCAGTAACCGGCTTCTCAAATGGTTAAAAGTATCATCTGGTGGTCTGGAGTTGATGGGATGAAAAGTGGAACTTCTTCACAATTATTCTATTTTGTCGGAAAGAGTAAAATAGATCAACTACACTGAGTATACCAAACATTAGGAACACCGTCCTAATATTGAGTTGCACTCCCTTTTGCCCTCAGAACACCCTCAATTCGTTGGTGCATAGACTCCATAAGGTGTCAAGCGTTCCACACGGATGCTCGCCAATATCGACTCTGATGCTTCCCACAGTTGTTTCAAGTTGTCTGGCTGTTCTTTGAGTAGTGGACCATTTTTGATACACACGGAAACTGTTGAGTGTGAAAAACCCAGCAGTGTTGCAGTTCTTGACACAAACCGCTGCGCCTGGCACCTACTACCATACCCCATTTAAAGGCCTTTCAATCTTTTGTCTTTGCCAGTCACCCTCTGAATGGCACATATGCACAATCCCTGTTTCAATTGTCTCAAGGCTTAAAAATCCCTCTTTAAACTGTCTCTTCCTCTTCATCTACACTGTTTGAAGTGGATTTAACAAGTGACATCAATAAGGAATCATAGTTTCCACCTAGATTCACCTGGTCAGTCTATTTAATGGAAAGAGCAGGTGTTCCTAATGTTTTGTACACAGTGTGTCTGCCTTGCGTGACTCCCATTGTTACTGGGTGACCCTGAAGCAACAGCCCAATAGCGAACCAGAGGTACTACCCATTATGGACATTCTCCTCTGGGATGGGGAGTGTGTGTGTGCCATTACCGGACAGGGACCTCTGTGAATTGGAGGCAGCCCCCCTTCATGGTTTGAAGCAACTGCCCAATAGTGAACAGTACTGGCATTGTCCATTATGGATCCCCAGGGAAGTCTGAATACTGGTGCGGTTACTGGACAGGGACCTCAAAGCATTGGCGAAGGCCGCCCTTCCTGTTTAGAAAGTACTGCAGCACAGGCTTGGTATCCTCTGAGGAGCCTTTGCCACGCATGAGCGCTTTTGATCAGGGTACCAGGTCAGCCCGGGTGTTAAAGGAGTTATTAGGGGACTTATTAGGGCAACAGGGAGCCAGCTAAACCCCCGCTGATTCCATCATTACCGGCGCTGTGGCAGGGTCATTACCACCCCGCTGCTGGGGCTTTGTAGTAGGGATTGAGGCTCGGCTGGTGGATGGTGTGCACTGGCAAGGGCGGGAGCGACGGGAGGTTCTAATGGGGGCTGGAGGGGGTTGGGAGGAAAGCTGAGGGATATAATCAAATCCTGGGTGATAAATGGGGAAGCCCTGGCCAGAGCTATCTCTGGGACTGTGGGTTTGGCCACAGTTTGGTCCTGTTCCTTCAGAGTTGACCTTTAGATGCATTAAGGCTGGCTTTCTTTCTGGAAATGGGAACTGGGCATTAGAGGTGGATGATGGGTAGAGGGAGTGGGTAAGCAGGACAAGCTCTGCACAAAATTGGAAATAAATCCATGCAGACAGATATATTACAAAAAATAGTAACCTCCTGTGATTGTGGCTGGAGCATGGGTCTCACAGTTATGAGTGTGTTGGGGAGGCAAGCTTATTCATTTTCAAAAAAGCTGCATTTCTCTGTCATTGCAGTTGTTAATTAACGTTTAAATTGGAAAGACCATTTCACATGTTCAGACACCTCTACTCTAGCAAATGTCCATCAGGTGAAGAAATACACAGCAAGCCTCTATCAAATGACAGCTTCTTTGTGACTTCAAAAATAATCTAAGACCTTACTTTTATTAAGTAGAGGGGATTTCAATAGCTCGGCTGAACCCAAAAAGTAATTTCTCGACCTGTAGACCGTGACATCTCTCTCTCCCTGCCCACCACGGGTGGGCACCGGACGGAGCGCCAGGCTCATTAGCGGCATCTACGTCATTAACACAGAGGCATGCTGGGAGAGGGAGGAACCGGTGACCTCGACTCAGAGGGGTCGAGCGCAGCTGCCAGTCTCCTCCCTGAGGATAATGACTGGGCCGGCTAACAGCCCAATTATTGACATGCATCTTCATTAGGCTTATGGGTAGGATGGCTCGTGTAGTGTACAGCAATGACAAGGGACCCGTACTCACAGACCACTTACTGTACACAGCCATCCATCAACGCTATGATATACTAAACTAGAGATGCAGAAGGACAGTAGAGTTGGTTAAATAGGTTAAATAATTTAAGTCATATTCAGTTTCGTACAATAAGGTCAATTAACTATTATCGTAATAATTTAAATGCCGAAAAATATGTATAAATATTGACACACTTTGAAACAGTGCTGGCATCATACCAGTATCACCATACTGGTTACTATCGTGGCAAAGAAACAAAACACAGAGCTGATTTAACTTCTTCAGGAAAACAGCCCTTAATGTTGGAAACAAACATCATTATGTTGTCATCTAGAGTCACATGTATTTATTTTCCTATATCTTGGCACAATATTTTACATACAAACAGTTTGTCTGATTAGTGTTCATTTTTGCCATGGAAAACATATTGCGATACTGGTATCATCCCAGCACTACTTTGTTATACAGTAGACATATGGGGTATTATTTAACTGTTATGCTACTGTAGTTGTTTTGTTACGGTTGGTTTCTCTCGCTCTTCGTTTTGTTGCTGCCACGGACTGATGAAAAGCAGTGGGGTCTCCTTAAAACATTCAGAGGCCTCAAACACATGTCATCATTATGTCGAGGCATATGTCCTCTGTCTGTTTAGCAGGCAATGTTGGAGACTGAGAAAAACCTATTAGGAGAATGGGGGTTGAAAAAGTTTGCCAACATCAATCTTATTTCAAACAGAACTGAAAAGCCCGGCCAACCGAATGACTTTTCAAATGCAGCAGGCCATGCTAGGCACTCAAACCACAAGTGCATCTGATTTGATCCCCGAAGCTGAACGCAGGCAGAACCACTGATTGATACCACCAAGTGAAGGAGTCCGGGGTAAAGAAAAGAGAGAATGAGAAAGGGAGGGAAGGAAAGAGAGAGATGGGGGGGGCAGGTAAATGCCAAACAACAAAATAACAATACAAAGAAGCACTGTGCACTCCAGAGCCGATTGAAATAAGACAGAACTAATAGAACCTGGCACAAGGAAACACTTCCATTTCCCTGCAAGGTCTGGCCTGGCAGAGAGAAGGGGTTGTTTGGCGGCAGTTTAAAGGAGATGGAGAATTAGATGCAATTATTGACCTCCCCTCTTTCAGTCTTGGTAGGAGGTGATGAGCGATAGGGGTCTCCTTAGCAGGTTCAGGGGACAGGGACAGTGGGTGGTCTGGCTGTTCCACAGGAGCCCCCCTGTAGTGCTGTTTTCTAAAGGTCAAAGTATCACTTCTCTTCCTCTTCCTGGGAAAATCAGGTTAATCCACTGAGATGAACAAGGGGCTTTAGAATCCAATGGATATCGGCACAATTCATTACCTTCTCTCCAGCCTGGCAAACAGCAACAGTTTGGTGAGTAAATTAAATGTAAAGTAATGCGAACAGGCTAATTCTTATATTCAAAGATTCTGCTTGCTTTGAGCAAGCCCCTCTGCCAATACCGCTGGGTTCAAGCGGTGGGGATGCTAGCTGTAATTGCAGCAAGGTAGCCCTAATTGGAAATACAGTAGGAATCGGATCATCTTAAGAGGCCAGAAGCAGAGCTGCAAATCCCTGTTGATGATTTCCCTTTCTTGTTAAAACCCATTAAATGGCGAGGCTCGTAAAGCAGCGGGGGACACCGCCAGTCTTGCACTCAATTGTTTTCTGAGGTAAAGCCCTATGAATGAAATGTGCACTGGAGAAAGTAAGACATCTCAGGGGCCTATAAAATAGTGTGGTGTGTTTTTCAGACAATGTGAGTAACAAACATGACTCCCAAGTAAAGGAGAGTTAAACAGAAGCCTTTTGCACCATTTTTCGAGGGCAGCTCCACAGGGAACACATTTACACCTGCTTGCCTCATCTTTCACCTCAGTCTGACAATGTGTGCTTTATTTGGAAGAGATGGGGGGAAGGAGGGATGATGGGGGAAGAAGGGGGACAAGAAAAAACAACACAGAGTGCAGCCCAAACCCTCCACTAGATAGACCAACATGGAGCGCAGCCCAAACCCTCCACTAGATAGACCAACACGGAGCGCAGCCCAAACCCTCCACTAGATAGACCAACACGGAGCGCAGCCCAAACCCTCGACTAGATAGACCAACACGGAGCGCATCCCAAACCCTCCACTAGATAGACCAACACGGAGCGCAGCCCAAACCCTCCACTAGATAGACCAACACGGAGCGCGGCCCAAACCCTCCACTAGATAGACCAACACGGAGCGCGGCCCAAACCCTCCACTAGATAACCAACACGGAGCGCGGCCCAAACCCTCCACTAGATAACCAACACGGAGCGCGGCCCAAACCCTCCACTAGATAGACCAACACGGAGCGCGGCCCAAACCCTCCACTAGATAACCAACACGGAGCGCGGCCCAAACCCTCCACTAGATAGACCAACACGGAGCGCAGCCCAAACCCTCCACTAGATAGACCAACACGGAGCACAAGCCCAAAGCCTCCACAGAGTACAGCCCAAACGCTCCACTAGATAAATAAAGGGGGCAATTTTCTTGACAAATGTTGGTTTGGAGTTGGGACTCATTTGACAGGTTACTGGGAGGATTTCAAATCCTTGGTAATATGGTGTGATGGTAAGGTCTTGTGAACGTATTACCCTACCCAGGCCCTATCCATCTGCACCATTCTCTTACTAATGGTAGAGATACCAATATCAACCTCATCTCCCGCTCTGGAAAAACAGAATACCCTTCATCTGGTACAGGAAGCTCAACTTCATGTGTCATTGTCAAGACGGCTGGGAATCGAAAGTTCAACTGTCAGTATAGACATGGGGTCAGGCTCTTCGACAAAGGCAGAATAACAGGAAAACATTAAAGCATATCTTAATCTAACGCATCCTTAGATCTCACCTGTTTAAATGATTCCCATTGTAAAGTGAAGGTAAAAGAAGAAAAAAAGAGGGGGGCATCTCGTTTTGGTCAAATCCATCACTTCCCTCCGCGATACCGTCGCACATTGTCACCAGCTTTTAACTATGCCTTCAAAAGGATATAAGAGAATGGAACTCAGGATATCAAACATTAAACAGCATTTTTCATTCATGAGCATTTCATGTTCTGTTTCAACAATAGATGGAGAAGAGCTGAATCAGTGAACATGCTGTGGGCGTAATTGATAGGGATCCAGCTAAGGTATCTCCCAGAGGAATCCGCTATATCATGCCTTTCCAAGCTGCCAGCGGGAGAGCAGGGCTTACCTATAGAACCAGACTGTTCCATGAAAGAGGGAGAATTATCATTTGAAAAAAGACACTGAAAGAAATGTAAAGCAGAGGTATGGCTAATGTGCCTATAATTCATAGACCTTATAGAATACAAATAAAGGAAACAAAAAAATAAGAATGTAGATTAAATGGGACAGCAAATGGAATACAGTATAAATACTGCATAATAACACATTAAGCAGTGTTTTATTTTTTGCAGAATCTGAATCCCTTGTTTGTCCAAGGTGAAAATGGAATTACACTTCTGAAAGAACAGAGAAATACAGCACACAAAATCGACTATTCATTATGGCTGGTGTTAATTAGTAACCATGTTGCTCCATTGGAACGCTATGCTTGCTTTGTGATATATCTCTCCCTTGCTGAACGGCACAGAACAAAGCAAAAACCTCTCGCTCTCTCTCTCTCCTCCCCCCTCTGATTGTTTTTGGGTGTTGCTGAATAACAGAGGTGTCATGGTATCACAGTTGCAGAACAGACAGTGTCTCGTTGTCTCTCCTGCAGAGAAAGCAGAGACTCGTCTCTGGGGCCTTTCCCCGTGGCTTCATTAAGCCCGGCTACAGCCGCTCCCTTGTTTCCGCTATTACGTTATTCTCTTCATCTGTATTGTGCCAACACATCACCTCCCAGCTTAGGGGCTATATTGCTGTTTATTTCAAAGAAAAACAGGAAGATGAATATTGTTATGTAGTCTTCAGGGGAAAGAAGATGGAGAGGAGGAGGGGAGAAAAAGAATAGAGGAAAAGAAGGGGAGGAGAAGAGGAAAAGGGGAGGAGAGGAGAAGAAGAGGCTAGGGGGGAGAAGGACAGGAGGAGAGAATAAGAGGAGAAGGAAAGGAGAAGGAGAGGAGGAAAAGGGGAGGAGAGGAGAAGAAGAGGCTAGGGGGGAGAAGGACAGGAGGAGAGAATAAGAGGAGAAGGAAAATGGGAGGAGAGGAGAAGAAGAGGCGAGAATAAGAGGAGAAGGAAAGGAGAAGGAGAGGAGGAAAAGGGGAGGAGAGGAGAAGAAGAGGCTAGGGGGGAGAAGGACAGGAAGAGAGAATAAGAGGAGAAGGAAAATGGGAGGAGGGGAGAAGAAGAGGCTAGGGGTGAGAAGGACAGGAGGAGAGAATAAGAGGAGAAGGAAAGGAGAAGGAGAGGAGGAAAAGGGGAGGAGAGGAGAAGAAGAGGCTAGGGGGGAGAAGGACAGGAGGAGAGAATAAGAGAAGAAAAGGAGAAGGAGGAGAGGAGGAAAAATCAAGGAGAAGGTGGAGAATAGAAGGAGAGGAGAGGCAACAGAACAGTGAGGGCTGCTGGGTAGTCATCACCCCTAACAACTCAGAAGGGCTGTGATTCCAGAAGGGCTGTGATAACAGGCCCTTTACCACTCCCTCCCAATAGGGCAGGGATTAGATGAGTGTGTACACACTACACATGCTGTCAGAGAGCAGGAAATCACTGGCATTGTCATGGGAGAAATATCCAGCCAACACACCACCACACTGCCTCTCCCTCAAATCACAAACGTGCTGTCCTTCTGCTTGTGTTACTCATCAACAAGTTAGATCTCTGAAAGCAACTGGCCGGGACAAGAGTATACTCCCTTGGCTTTCTTCCCCGGCTGCCCTGTGGAGGAGCGTCTACTCGACTGGAAAAGGGCAGAGTCAAGCGTGACTGTCCTCAGTTCACCCACCCACACACCCCCCCCCCTCTCTCTCCGTTCATCTTTGCCTCAATGTCTCCCAGTCCCCTGCCACTGAAAAACATCCCCACAGCATGATGCTGCCACCACTATGCTTCACCGTAGGGATGGGGCCCTCTGACATGCAATATCAATTGTGGGACATTATATATACAGGTGTGTATCATTCCAAATCATGCCCAATCAATTGAATGTACCAATAAAGTTGTAGAAACATCTCATGGATAATCAATGAAAACAGGATGCACCTGAGCTCAATTTCGAGTCTCACAACAAAGGGTCTGAATACTTATGTAAATAAGGTATCAGTTTTTTATATTTTTTATATATTTGCAAACATTTCTAAAAACAGTTTTTGCTTTGTCGTTATGGAGTATTGTGTGTAGATAGAGGATTTTTTACATTTATTTAATCAATTTTAGAATACGGCTGTAACGGAACAAAATGTGTAAAAAGTCAAGGGGTTTGAATAGTTTCTGAATGCACTGTACATACAACGATATGTGCAAAGGTATTCAGATATACACTGAGAAACGCAATCACATACACAACACCTTTTGACTTTTTCACAAGAATTCACATTGTGTGGGAGTCCTTTTCATCACGTACACACATACTCTGAAAGCCACTCAACAAATTCAAAGAATATCCACAAACACAGCACAACAACAACAACAGCAGCATCAACAGCAGCAGCAGCTGAACCACTAATTGACTCAGAGATTTCAACCCACAACCATCCACAGCCAGATTGTTTAAAGACAAAAAAGGGGGGGGGTGGTTTAACTATAATTAACATTTGAGAGACAAATGGTTTCCTAAAGTGTCAGGAGATTAAATTGTTTTCCCAGACCCGGGTGGCCAAACGAAGTGTGTGTGTATATTCATTAGTAAAGGAGTAGAGATAGATGGGACCTGCTTACCTTTGGTCCTGGAGGAAAAGCTGAGGGAGAGCTGTTCAAAGAATTCTTGATTCTCAAACTTCTCCTCTTTGACTTTGATCCAGAAGCAATTCTCCGCCATTTCCTGAGGCACTATCTGCAACGACAAGGAGGATTCCATTATCGCAAGGCCCAATCAGCAGCTGCCATTCCTTCCACAAGCGGTCCGGCTGCAACTCCACTTAAATGCCACTTCTTCAAACCCCACTCACCTAGAATTGTGTGTGTGTGCGCTTTGGAGATCACCCGTCATGTTACACATTGCACTCCATTTTTCCCCCTCATTTATCACAAAACACAGTTTGATAAAATGTGTTCATGTTGCCAGCGATTTCAAGCACCTTTCTACTATGACACACGTCCCACAGTTTTTGTAATGTTGTAATATTGAGGGCTCTTGTACAGATGGGTTGATGACTTTCTGTGAGGAGCAAGGATTGCATGGAGATGGGTATAACTATTTAGCAACCACAATAAACACCGTTCAGCCTGTCACTTCCTGTTTTTAATAAAGCTTATCCAACGCAATAAATACATTGGCCAGTCACAAAATATATTAGTGACTAGGTATATTACTTCAGCTCAAAATAATGATACTAGTCCCAATAGTCGTGAAATAATCATACAATAATATGCGAAGATATTGTGAAAATGTATTCTGTATTAACCCATCCACACTGCTCCGGCCAAACGCCACACCGACATTTCTTCTCCACAACGAATGTATGGAGCGATCAGTAGAACAGCGGAATTAAATGCAGGATGAGTCGTCAGGCAAGTATAAGCCATCGACATGAAAACTATTGAGCAGTATTGATAGTGACATTGATCAAATTACAAGTGTATTGATCAAATACTTGTTTAGGTGCATTTTGGATTATTACAGTGTTACGGCCCATCTTGGATGGTTCCAATGACTCGTCCCAGGCTAATAAACTATTCAGGTCCATTTTTGAGAGATTAGGCTGGATGGACGTACTCCCAGAGCCCTGCAAAATGCTGTAGGTGCTCTGTCTAGCTTAATTGAAAGCTTCAGTATATTGGCCATTTAGTCTGTCTATTTGTTATTTTCAAATTCCATATGCTAGTGTTTGTCAACATATTGTATATATTTTGAATCCATCTTTAGTAATATATTCCATTCTTGTAAATAAATCAATATTTTGTCTTTGTGTAGGAAACAAAAAGATGAACAAACCAAATTCACCAAAGATTTGCAAGGATTCATATAGTGTTGTCTGAGTTTGTAGTTTACATATGTTTTCCCTTCACCTCACCATTGGTTCTACCTCTATATTCCTCACAGTTGATTAAAACACTTGAGAGCAAGCGTTCTCACCAAGAGGGACATCTCTCTACTACATAAATGTGACAGTGCAAAATAATTAGATGTGCCTAGAAGATCTCATGCCAACCTGAGACTTGAAAGTTCTTGTTGACTTCTCCCGCCTTTCAACTCTGTACATGGAACGAAACGGCCCTTTGTCTATCCTGGCTCCAACCCTGGCCCGCCGTATTGTACCGTGGCCCGATGGAAGGCTCCTGTACATACAGAACTGACAACAACCACACCTTGCTGTATTTGTGCTTGATAATTGGCTAGTAATGTGCGTGGCGATGTCCTTCAGAAGTCCATTACTGGTTGCGTAGAGTGCCTTGGTCTGTGATGATGACACGGTCATGACACAGTGTGGGCCGGGACAATTGGTTTCTCATTGCAACCTGTGTTATGAGCCCCTTAATGAGACAAGGCAGTTGCAAGGGCACTCACTAGAAAGAGAGAGAGTGAGGGGGAACCACTTGACAAGAGGTGTTTGTTGTAAAAAGGATACAGACAAAACAGGAGCACAAGCGACTAGAGCTGTGGAAGTCATTACATTTTGTCATGTCAGACAGTTATTGTCATGCAAAAGACTGCCGGATTCATGGAAATTGACCGTTAATTAACATAAACATGTTTAGCATCTCCAGGCCACTGATGCGAGCCTTTGGAACATCTACATTTAAACAAGACTATTAAATCAATTTATTATACACCATCCCAATAAATCATTTTTTTTGCAGGTCTAGAGAAACATTATGATATGAAGAAAATGTCTTTCAGAAAAACAGGATATGAGTTGGCCTGCTGTATCTTACAGTACCTGGCTAAGCTCATGCCATAGGCTGTGTTCACTTAGCTGACAAGATATGATTATAAGTCCAGGCCATTATTTTATACATGTTTTTATAGCAAAAATAATATAATTGAACTTATAACATAACTGAATAAAATAGAAAGGATATTTTTCCAATTACAGAGCGAGTGTGCATATGAAGTGGCTATGTTGAGTAGCACGCGGTCCAGCAGGTATATCTCACTGGTCACCCCCAAACTCCCTTATCTTACCTCATTTGCACTCACTGTATATAGACTTTTTGTTTTCTTTGTTCTACTGTATTATTGACTATGTTTTGTTTATTCCATGTGTAACTCTGTGTTGTTGTATGTGTCAAATTGCTATGCTTTATCTTGGCCTGGTCACAGTTGCAAATGAGAACTTGTTCTCAACTAGCCTACCTGGTTAAATAAAGGTGAAATAAAAAAATAAGTGATCATTTGAAACAGGTCCTACAGTATATGCTAGATTTAGAGTTATTTGGCAATTTTAGTTGTGAAGGATACAAACCTTAGAATGCCTTAGAAATATAAATATATATGGGCTGCATGATAGCGACTACAGGCTATTTACGATTTCAGAAAGTCGCAAAAAGCTTGTGCTCTGATCCTTGCCTCCGGCTGCACAGCTGTTCTCTCATCAAGTGATCATACTTTCACCCATCAGAATATTCTCAATTTAATCTCGTCTTTACTATTATGTGAAATGAGTTCTGATTCAGAATGGCCCATTATTAAATGTGCAGGAACAGGGGCAGGGGAAAAAGACGTAATCTGTACCTGAATAGTGAATGGAGGTCGTGAGCTCCCACCGGTATATTTTTTATTTCTTTTTCTTCTCTTCTCGTGATGTCCAGTTGGTAGTGACAGTCTTGTCCCATCGTTGCAATTCCCGTACGGATTCGGGAGAGAAGGTTGAGAACCATGCATCCTCCGAAACACAACCCTGCCAAGCCGCACTGCTTCTTCACACACTGCTCGCTTAACCCGGAAGCCAGCCGCACCAATGTGTCGGAAGAAACACTGGCGACCGTGTCAGCGTGCATGAGCCCGGCCTGCAACAGGAGTCGCTAGAGCGCGATGGGACAAGGACATCCCGGCCGGCCAAACCCTTCCCTAACTCAGATGATGCTGGGCCAATTGGGTGCCGCCTCATGGGTCTCCTGCCCCGGCAAGGACACAGGCAGGCATGGAACCCGGGTCTGTAGTGAAGCCTCAAGGACTTCGATGCAATGCCTTAGACCACTGCTCCACTCAGTAGGCCCTCCACCAGTACATTTTGTCGGCTACTTCGGTTTTACAGCGGAGAATGTGCTTAATATGAGCAGCTGAGAAATAAATATAACACTTATTTCACTCCACACATCAACCATTTTTTGGGGAGCATATTCTCACTGGCCCGACAGGTATTATCTCACTGGCCCGACAGGTAGTATCTCACTGGCCCGACAGGTAGTATCTCACTGGCCCGACAGGTAGTATCTCACTGGCCCGACAGGTAGTATCTCACTGGCCCGACAGGTAGTATCTCACTGGCCCGACAGGTAGTATCTCACTGGCCCGACAGGTAGTATCTCACTGGCCCGACAGGTAGTATCTCACTGGCCCGACAGGTATTATCTCACTGGCCCGACAGGTAGTATCTCACTGGCCCGACAGGTAGTATCTCACTGGCCCGACAGGTAGTATCTCACTGGCCCGACAGGTAGTATATCACTGGCCCGACAGGTAGTATCTCACTGGCCCGACAGGTAGTATCTCACTGGCCCGACAGGTAGTATCTCACTGGCCCGACAGGTAGTATCTCACTGGCCCGACAGGTAGTATCTCACTGGCCCGACAGGTAGTATCTCACTGGCCCGACAGGTATTATCTCACTGGCCCGACAGGTATCTCACTGGCCCGACAGGTATTATCTCACTGGCCCGACAGGTATTATCTCACTGGCCCGACAGGTATTATCTCACTGGCCCGAGGTATTATCTCACTGGCCCGACAGGTATTATCTCACTGGCCCGACAGGTATTATCTCACTGGCCCGACAGGTATTATCTCACTGGCCCGACAGGTATCTCACTGGCCCGACAGGTATATCTCACTGGCCCGACAGGTATTATCTCACTGGCCCGACAGGTATTATCTCACTCTCACTATTATCTCACTGGCCCGACAGGTATTATCTCACTGGCCCGACAGGTATTATCTCACTGGCCCGACAGGTATTATCTCACTGGCCCGACAGGTATTATCTCACTGGCCCGACAGGTATTATCTCACTGGCCCGACAGGTATTATCTCACTGGGTAGTATCCCTGACAGGTAGTATCTCACTGGCCCGATCTCACTGGCCCGACAGGTAGTATCTCACTGGCCCGACAGGTAGTATCTCACTGGCCCGACAGGTAGTATCTCACTGGCCCGACAGGTAGTATCTCACTGGCCCGACAGGTAGTATCTCCCGACAGGTAGTATCTCACTGGCCCGACAGGTAGTATCTCACTGGCCCGACAGGTAGTATCTCACTGGCCCGACAGGTACTGGCCCGACAGGTATCTCACTGGCCCGACAGGTAGTATCTCACTGGCTCTCACTGGCCCGACAGGTATTATCTCACTGGCCCGACAGGTATTATCTCACTGGCCCGACAGGTATTATCTCACTGGCCCGACAGGTATTATCTCACTGGTATTATCTCACTGGCCCGACAGGTATTATCTCACTGGCCCGACAGGTATTATCTCACTGGCCCGACAGGTATTATCTCACTGGCCCGACAGGTATTATCTCACTGGCCCGACAGGTATTATCTCACTGGCCCGACAGGTATTATCTCACTGACCCGACAGGTATTATCTCACTGACCCGACAGGTATTATCTCACTGGCCCGACAGGTATTATCTCACTGGCCCGACAGGTATTATCTCACTGGCCCGACAGGTATTATCTCACTGGCCCGACAGGTAGTATCTCACTGGCCCGACAGGTAGTATCTCACTGGCCCGACAGGTATTATCTCACTGGCCCGACAGGTATTATCTCACTGGCCCGACAGGTATTATCTCACTGGCCCGACAGGTATTATCTCACTGGCCCGACAGGTATTATCTCACTGGCCCGACAGGTATTATCTCACTGGCCCGACAGGTATTATCTCACTGGCCCGACAGGTATTATCTCACTGGCCCGACAGGTATTATCTCACTGGCCCGACCCGAGGTAGTATCTCACTGGCCCGACAGGTATTATCTCACTGGCCCGACAGGTATTATCTCACTGGCCCGACAGGTATTATCTCACTGGCCCGACAGGTATTATCTCACTGACCCGACAGGTATTATCTCACTGGCCCGACAGGTATTATCTCCCGACAGGTATTATCTCACTGACCCTCAGGTATTATCGACAGGTATTATCTCACTGACCCGACAGGTATTATCTCACTGACCCGACAGGTATTATCTCACTGACCCGACAGGTATTATCTCACTGACCCGACAGGTATTATCTCACTGACCCGACAGGTATTATCTCACTGGCCCGACAGGTATTATCTCACTGACCCGACAGGTATTATCTCACTGACCCGACAGGTATTATCTCACTGGCCCGACAGGTAGTATCTCACTGGCCCGACAGGTATTATCTCACTGGCCCGACAGGTATTATCTCACTGGCCCGACAGGTAGTATCTCACTCCCGACAGGTCTCACTGGCCCGACAGGTATTATCTCACTGGCCCGACAGGTATTATCTCACTGACCCGACAGGTATTATCTCACTGACCCGACAGGTATTATCTCACTGACCCGACAGGTATTATCTCACTGGCCCGACAGGTATTATCTCACTGGCCCGACAGGTATTATCTCACTGGCCCGACAGGTATTATCTCACTGACCCGACAGGTATTATCTCACTGACCCGACAGGTATTATTCCAGCCAAACTCTGTATGACATGGGTTCTCCAATCTTGTTTCTGCAGCTACCTGGCGCTTAATTTGGGAAACAAAGTTAAATCTGTTTGGGAACATCTGGAGCAGGTATTCCCAGGGGTACACGCAATGCCGTCAGGGGTACGCCAAAAAAATGTGATTCACACATTATATATATAGATAAAATGTGGGCCGGGACAATTGGTTTCTCAATGCAACCTGTGTTATTAGCCCCTTAACGAGAAAAAGCAACGCAATAATTTTTATACAGTGCTAAATATTTGGGCAAGGTTTTTTTCTTGCCTGAGTAGCTGCGTTTCACTGCCAAAAAACTATTAAACCACCTAGTGGTCAGCGAAATAACAACACTATGTCAAATACAGGTAGCTTGGTCAAATAATTCACATCCAATCACATTAACCGTTACTCTCTCACGGGAAACCTTCACTCTTGCGCAGACATTTAGAAACTAAACATGACAACTTGAAAAATAAACCAGAGGAGTTTTTGAGCGAGAATAAAGACAACTTTGGAGTAGTAAGACATGTATAAAAGCAACAGATACCATTAATAAGAAGGTGCTAGAAGCGTCTTATATGGTGAGCTATCAAGTGGCTAGGACAGGCAAGCCCTATACTACTGTGGAGGACTTCATTCTCCCTGCTGCTGTAGATATTGCTGGGACAATGCTGGGGGAAAAAGCCAAAAAAACTATACAGATAATGACTTCATCAAATAACACTTTCACGACGCATCAGTGACATGGCAGGAGATGTTTTGAAACAATTACTGCTTTGCATACAAGCCAGCGAATTATATGCGTTGGAGCTGGATGAGTCAACAGACGTGGCGGGCCTGCACAGCTCCTGGTGTATGTCTGTTATGTTTATGGGGGATCAATTAAGGAAGACATCCTCTTCTGCAAACCACTGGAAACCAGGACAACATGAGAGGATATTTTTAAAGTACTGGACAGCTTGGTGACATCAAATGGACTTTGGTGGTCAAGATGTGTTGGTATCTGTACTGACGGCGCAAAAGCCATGACAGGGAGACAGAGTGGAGTGGAGTGGTAACGCGCGTGCTCGCAGTTGCTCCCGACACCAATTGAGCACACTGCAGCATCCCCCGAGAGGCTCTTGCTGCCAAGGGAATGCCTGACAGCTTGAAAGACATTTTGGACACTACAGTGAAAATGGTTGACTTTGTTAAAGCAAGACCCTGAACTCTCGTGTATTTTATGCATTATGCAATGATATGTGCAGCACCCATGTAACCATTTTACAACAGACAGAAGTGTGCAGGTTATCAAGGAGCAAAGTTTTTACATGTTTTTTGGAATTAAAAGACGAGCTAAATGTTTTCTTTACTGACCATAATATTAACTTGTCTGACCGATTGCATGATGACAAGCTTCTCACACGACTGGCCTATCTGGGTGAATTATTTTTATTGCCTGAATGGATTACAGGGACTCTCTGCAACTATATTCAACATGTGGGATAAAATTTAAGCTATGATTAAGAAGTTGGAGCTCTTATCTGTCTGCATTAACAAGGACAACACACAGGTCTTTCCATCATTGCATGATTTTGTTGTGTGCAAATTAACTCAAGCTTACGGCTAATGTCAAATGTGATATAGCGAAGCATCTGGTGAACTGGGTGCACAATTACGCAGGTACTTTCCCGAAACGGATGACACAAACAACTGGATTCGTTATCCCTTTCATGCCCTGTCTCCAGTCCACTTACATACAAGAGAGCCTCATTAACAAGAGAGCCTCATCAAAATTGCAACAAGCGGTTCTGTGAAAATTGAATTAAATCAGAAGCCACTGCCAAATTTCTGGATAGGGCTGCGCTCAGAGTATCCTGCCTTGGCATATCAGCTGTTAAGACACTGATGCCCTTTGCAAACACATACCTAGGTGAGGGTGGATTCTCGGCCATCATTAGCATGAAATACTAATACTAAATACAGGCACAGACTGTGTGTGGAAAATGATTTAAGACAGACTCTCCAATACAAATCAACATTGCAGAATTATGTGGTGAGTTATTCACCATTTTCGATTAACAAATAAAGGTTTTATATGTAAGATGGCTAAATAAAGAGCAAAATCATTGATCCATAAAAGCGTCTGCTAAATGGCATATATATTATTATTATTATTATTATTATTATTATTATATTATTATTTGTGCCCTGGTCCTATAAGAGCTCTTTGTCACTTCCCACGAGCCGGGTTGTGACAAAAACTCACACTCATTCTTATGTTTAATAAATGTAACGTATAGTGTGTGGGGCAGGCTTACAATGATGGCAACAAATAAAAACCTTTGGGGGTGCGCTGACCCTGGTGCTAGAGGGAGTACGCAGCTGGATGTTGAATGTTTGAAGGGGTACGGGACTATAAAAAGTTTGGGAACCACTGATCTAGAGTAACATGTTTGCAAGCCTATTAATTATGACAAAAAAAATCAAAAGCTCTATTACTAGGCTATTCAAAATCAAATACAAATTCTAAGCCAACTCTGAATTTGTTGAATTTAGACTAGACCAATTATCTACCAATGATATCTTAAATCAGCATTTTATTTTTCACAGTCAATGAACCAACATTATTGCCTAGGGCTATAGGTTCTCTCACAGACTCATGGACAGACATTTTGGAAAGTAGCATGAGGTTACCAGTCCATCCAGTATACATACTAATACAGTCCACACTGTGATTACTAGAATTTGTTACATTTTGGAGTATAGGCTGGACCAATTATGTACCAAAGACATGTTAAATCAGTTTAGTTTTATGTATGAGGGCTGTTGTGGTGATGGTCTGATGGGAGACTAGTAGCTGTGGGCCTCTCTCCTCTTGCCACTCGCCGTCTTATTTCAATCACTATGGAGGGGCCAACCGCAGCCCTACTGTAGCTAATTCACATCAGCTTCTGACGCTGTGGCTCTGCTCTGCAAACAACAGTGTACAGTATCATGTGTATGCTTATTACAGAAGTCATATTCAAAGGAAGCCCTCACAAATATCCATTGGATGTGATAGTAAAGGAAGCACCACGGAAATCAAGGAACTGCAGAGGGTTTAAGGCTGTGACGATACCAGTATTGCAATATTTTTTCCATTTCAAAAATGAAAACTCTTAGACTATGTTTACACAGGCATCCCAATTCTGACCATTAATTGTGCAAAAGATCAGAATGGGTCTGTTGTTTTAAACACAGCCTTAGATGTAAACATTATGATTCATCCCTGATACTGATGGACACATAGGGTCATTATAGTAAGCATACAGTTTGGAACAAGGCCGTTTCATTTTTAATCACTTGCATACTTCACTTACACTCATTGGCTCCTGTGACAGGAGACCATGTTCATGGGCCGCGACACTCCTACTCTCTGGAAGCTTGAGGTAACTAATGCCATGCTAGAGTGGTTACTTGAAAGTTTGATGGCCCTTGACAAGGTAACCTGCTGTGAATGCAAAGCTCAACCACAGATGAAGGATGAATGAAGTGCCCCTCTGAACTCCTCTATGGATAGCCTATTGAACCCAACCAGCACATGAGAAGGAAATTAGAGTTGAGTGGCATAGGAGTTCAGGAAGAGATCGGCTCTGCATTTCATGGATTGGCTGGTCATATACTTACTGCTTATATTGACAAAGGGGGAGGGGTCTGAGGTCATTTTGTTTCTTTCTCATTATTGTCTTGTCTACGTGAGTAGGCTAATTTATAAAATTACAGTTGTGTCATTCTGAAAGGATAATTATAATTCTGCATCGTTTGTAAACCAAATTGACTGGTTTGGAGATAATTGCATTGTTCATCTCATGTCTTGCATATCGGGGGGGGTAACAGAATGTGAAGTCTAAATATTACAATTTCACCCTGCTAGAAGAAATGATCAGCCTTACACTGGAATACAGCCTGGTTGCGTGATTACAGCTAAATACATTTGCAATTGTGCGACAATTACGGTTGTACGAGAGATTCAATGGCAAGCATTTTTCTAATTGTTTCTTATATTTCCCTATTTTACTTAGTAGTGCTACAATAGAAGTGTTAACTTTCTTTCGAATTTGTAACAATCCACAAAATACTGTGCTGAAATAACATTGTGGAACTCCAAGAGAGGTTCAAATGCTTCAATTCCTTTGAAATCAATCACTTTTAGATGAAAATACGAGATTGTTTCTAATGGACAAATGCTTCCAATCGACGTGGAGCACGTCAAACACAGCAGGGACGAGTCAAATCTAGACGCCCTCTCTGCTTAACCGTGTCTTACAGTAGATGACAGATACTGACCCTAACCCAAAGCTTCTGGCCCTCCTCTCTCTCCACTCCATTGATACAGCAGCATGTCCCAAATCACTGCTTTACTCCACTGCTTCAGCCCGCCCTCCATGCATCCTCCTCACCAGTCTCAAAACTAATTGTAGCTCCAGCACCGTATCGACAGATCCCCTCGGCAGCAGCTGATGCTGTCTAATTTAACTAGTGCCCCACCTGAGTGTGTGAGGTAGTTTGCCAATACAAGCCTGCCCACTGGTTGTTGCTAAATACATTTGAGGATTTTGTGGGAGACACATATGTAGTCTTTTTTTGGGGCCTTACACAACCTGCTCAAACGAACACCCTCCCAAAATGGATTCATTAACAAAAGGAAGACTGTGATATCCTCATTAAGTGGAGTACAGTGTTGTAAAGAGGCTCCAGTTAAGTGGTAGACTAGAGGCGAGGGTTGGGGTTAGGGACATGTCACTGCTGCTGCAAACCGCCATAAGACACAGCCTGAGTAATCATTTACTTTGCCGTAAACATGTGGTTCACCAATGGTAAGGTGTTCTCACTGTAAGAGAAATTACAGCACCTCCAAGCAACAATCTCCATCGGCGCTGCTTGAAAAATCTGTTACATGCTTTAAAAAAGAAAACAGGGAAAAACGGATGACTCTGGTCCTAACAGAGAAGACGGATGACTCTGGTCCTAACAGAGAAGACGGATGACTCTGGTCCTAACAGAGAAGACGGATGACTCTGGTCCTAACAGAGAAGACGGATGACTCTGGTCCTAACAGAGAATACGGATGACTCTGGTCCTAACAGAGAATACGGATGACTCTGGTCCTAACAGAGGATATGGATGACTCTGGTCCTAACAGAGAAGACAGATGAGTCTGGTCCTAACAGAGAAGACAGATGACTCTGGTCCTAACAAAGAAGACAGATGACTCTGGTCCTAACAGAGAAGACAGATGACTCTGGTCCTAACAGAGAAGACAGATGAGTCTGGTCCTAACAGAGAAGACAGATGAGTCTGGTCCTAACAGAGAAGACAGATGAGTCTGGTCCTAACAGAGAAGAGAGATGACTCTGGTCCTAACAGAGAAGAGAGATGACTCTGGTCCTAACAGAGAAGAGAGATGACTCTGGTCCTAACAGAGAAGAGAGATGACTCTGGTCCTAACAGAGAAGAGAGATGACTCTGGTCCTAACAGAGAAGACAGATGACTCTGGTCCTAACAGAGAAGACAGATGACTCTGGTCCTAACAGAGAAGACAGATGACTCTGGTCCTAACAGAGAAGACAGATGACTCTGGTCCTAACAGAGAAGACAGATGACCCTGGTCCTAACAGAGAAGACAGATGACCCTGGTCCTAACAGAGAAGACAGATGACCCTGGTCCTAACAGAGAAGACAGATGACTCTGGTCCTAACAGAGAAGATGAGTCTGGTCCTAACAGAGAAGACAGATGAGTCTGGTCCTAACAGAGAAGACAGATGACTCTGGTCCTAACAGAGAAGACAGACGAGTCTGGTCCTAACAGAGAAGACAGATGAGTCTGGTCCTAACAGAGAAGACAGATGACTCTGGTCCTAACAGAGAAGACAGATGACTCTGGTCCTAACAGAGAAGACAGATGACTCTGGTCCTGAACAGAGAAGACAGATGAGTCTGGTCCTAACAGAGAAGACAGATGAGTCTGGTCCTAACAGAGAAGACAGATGAGTCTGGTCCTAACAGAGAAGACAGATGACTCTGGTCCTAACAGAGAAGACAGATGACTCTGGTCCTAACAGAGAAGACAGATGACTCTGGTCCTAACAGAGAAGACAGATGAGTCTGGTCCTAACAGAGAAGACAGATGAGTCTGGTCCTAACAGAGAAGACAGATGAGTCTGGTCCTAACAGAGAAGACAGATGAGTCTGGTCCTAACAGAGAAGACAGATGAGTCTGGTCCTAACAGAGAAGACAGATGACTCTGGTCCTAACAGAGAAGAGAGATGACTCTGGTCCTAACAGAGAAGACAGATGACTCTGGTCCTAACAGAGAAGACAGATGACTCTGGTCCTAACAGAGAAGACAGATGACTCTGGTCCTAACAGAGAAGACAGATGACTCTGGTCCTAACAGAGAAGACAGATGACTCTGGTCCTAACAGAGAAGACAGATGACTCTGGTCCTAACAGAGAAGACAGATGACTCTGGTCCTAACAGAGAAGATGAGTCTGGTCCTAACAGAGAAGACAGATGAGTCTGGTCCTAACAGAGAAGACAGATGACTCTGGTCCTAACAAAGAAGACAGACGACTCTGGTGCTAACAGAGAAGACAGACGAGTCTGGTCCTAACAGAGAAGACAGATGAGTCTGGTCCTAACAGAGAAGACAGATGAGTCTGGTCCTAACAGAGAAGACAGATGACTCTGGTCCTAACAAAGAAGACAGATGACTCTGGTCCTAACAGAGAAGACAGATGACTCTGGTCCTAACAGAGAAGACAGATGAGTCTGGTCCTAACAGAGAAGACAGATGAGTCTGGTCCTAACAGAGAAGACAGATGACTCTGGTCCTAACAAAGAAGACAGATGACTCTGGTCCTAACAAAGAAGACAGATGACTCTGGTCCTAACAAAGAAGACAGATGACTCTGGTCCTAACAAAGAAGACAGATGACTCTGGTCCTAACAGAGAAGACAGATGACTCTGGTCCTAACAAAGAAGACAGATGACTCTGGTCCTAACAAAGAAGACAGATGACTCTGGTCCTAACAGAGAAGACAGATGACTCTGGTCCTAACAGAGAAGACAGATGACTCTGGTCCTAACAGAGAAGACAGATGACTCTGGTCCTAACAGAGAAGACAGATGACTCTGGTCCTAACAGAGAAGACAGATGACTCTGGTCCTAACAGAGAAGACAGATGACTCTGGTCCTAACAGAGAAGACAGATGAGTCTGGTCCTAACAGAGAAGACAGATGAGTCTGGTCCTAACAGAGAAGACAGATGACTCTGGTCCTAACAGAGAAGACAGATGACTCTGGTCCTAACAGAGAAGACAGATGACTATGGTCCTAACAGGTGACTCTGAAGGCATTTGAGTGCCATCTCGCCATTTAATTTGCATCTCCCAACCGAAGTGCCTGCGGAGGCAAGGTTAATGCAGACGTACATTGTCATGCCGGGAAGGAGACGGATGTGAAAAGTTGTACACTCATGAATGCAAACACACTCATTTTCTTACAGTGAAAAGAAGATAAATGAGAAAAACATAATACATTTCAATGAACTTTGTAATTTCAATGAACTTTGTCTCTTATTAGACGTGCAACCTTGCTATATGACTTGCCTCCATTTACGCAATTACGATTCAGCTAGATTTCAACAGGGTTTCACAGTGCGAGCGAGAGACAACCATTTCCTTTTGGCTGTTGTCAATAATTGAAGATTAAATAGCAAGGTCACACATAAGCATATGCAAAACACCACTAAATTAATGCTGCTTGCAACTCCTAGAATCCCTCGGGCGATAGATAAATTAACTGGGAGTAGAATAAAGCCCATATGAAGAGAACAGCCCCAGTTGAAATCGTATTTAAAAGATGGAATATTACACAACACATTGTCTGTATTCAATTATGCTAAGAGTGTGTGTGAATGCAAGTACACTCGAGCAGTGGAAATTGTTTACGTGAGGATTTCTAGTGCAGAGTGCAGAGTAGTGTACTCTGTGGCTGAACGCTTGCCTGAATAGACCGACGGTAGTGTTGAATAGGGTGCACTCTCTCTATTAGTACCTACAGCTCCATCTGTCGCTACTTTACCTTGGACCAGTTGACCCTCTTCATGACGACCTCAGGCTTGTAGGTCTTCTTGGCCTCCAGTCCATAAGGCAGCTTGATGACAGGTATGGCCATCATAGGAGGTGGAGGGATACCTGGAGCCCCGGGGAAGGGTGGGGGAGGTGGGGAGCCCCGGGGAAGGGTGGGGGAGGTGGGGGACCACAACCGGGGGAGGGGGTGGTGGGGGTGGCCCTACACCTGGAGGTGGCGGGGGTGGAGGCGGAGGGGGCATGCTGGCCATGCCAGGAGGCGGCGGAGGAGGGGGTGCCAATCCCCCCGGTAGGGCTGGAGGTGGGACTCCTGTCCCGGCCGCCGCTGGTCCGGCTGCAATCTACAAAGATGGGAGATCAATGTTAATGATGGTGCATATTCACCTGTCATCCCTGCACTCATGTCATCCCCGTCTGCCCTGCAAATCATGTCATCCTTGTCAATCGTAGGCTGGGGACCTGGAGGCCAGAGCTTAACCACCATTACACCAGTCTGGCTAATGGACCTGGGTGATGTCTCTGTTAGGGACTGGAGATGGTCATTACACCAGTATGGGTGATGTCTCTGTTAGGGACTGAAGACGGTCATTACACCAGTCTGGCTAATGGACCTGGGTGATGTCTCTGTTAGGGAGTGAAGACGGTCATTACACCAGTCTGGCTAATGGACCTGGGTGATGTCTCTGTTAGGGACTGAAGACGGTCATTACACCAGTCTGGCTAATGGACCTGGGTGATGTCTCTGTTAGGGACTGAAGATGGTCATTACACCAGTCTGGGTGATGTCTCTGTTAGGGACTGAAGATGGTAATTACACCATTCTGGCTAATTGACCTGGGTGATGTCTCTGTTAGGGAGTGAAGACGGTCATTACACCAGTCTGGCTAATGGACCTGGGTGATGTCTCTGTTAGGGACTGAAGATGGTAATTACACCATTCTGGCTAATTGACCTGGGTGATGTCTCTGTTAGGGACTGAAGATGGTAATTACACCATTCTGGCTAATTGACCTGGGTGATGTCTCTGTTAGGGACTGAAGATGGTCATTACACCAGTATGGGTGATGTCTCTGTTAGGGACTGAAGATGGTAATTACACCAGTCTGGCTAATGGACCTGGGTGATGTCTCTGTTAGGGAGTGAAGACGGTCATTACACCAGTCTGGCTAATGGACCTGGGTGATGTCTCTGTTAGGGACTGAAGATGGTAATTACACCATTCTGGCTAATTGACCTGGGTGATGTCTCTGTTAGGGACTGGAGATGGTCATTACACCAGTATGGGTGATGTCTCTGTTAGGGACTGAAGATGGTACTTACACCATTCTGGCTAATTGACCTGGGTGATGTCTCTGTTAGGGACTGAAGATGATAATTACACCATTCTGGCTAATCGACCTGGGTGATGTCTCTGTTAGGGACTGAAGATGGTATTTACACCAGTCATTTTATCAGTACCCTATCAGCCAGCCAGATGCCAACACTCAGAGGAGTCATTATATCAGTACCCTATCAGCCAACCAGAGGCCAACACTCAGGAGTCATTTTTATCAGTACCCTATCAGCCAACCAGTGGCCAACACTCAGAGGAGTCATTTTATCAGTACCCTATCAGCCAGCCAGAGGCCAACACTCAGAGGAGTCATTTTATCAGTACCCTATCAGCCAGCCAGAGGCCAACACTCAGGAGTCCTAACCAGCTCCGCTCCACCTCACACTGGGGAAAGTGGGTCGCTCAGTTCCCTGAGACAGTCTACCAGACACATTAAATATGTAGTTACATAAACAAGAACCTAATAGGCAGCAGAACAATATTGCAGGGAGGTATGTCACCTTTCCCATTAGAAGTACTCTGGAGAGATCTCTGACATGCGGAGTATATTTGTGGCTATATGTGTCTGGATGAAGCACTGTGTACGTGCAATCTCTGTTCAGTTCCGAGTGTGCATGTATACACCTTTATATACACCATTCAGAATCCAATAAACACCCTTCAGAGGTCACCCTTAAAGGGTATATAAACATATGTAGGGCATTATGCCTTTTTATGTCATACATATTAAGGCTTTATGAATGATTTATGAATGCTGCATATCAACACTATGTAAAGTGTTCCACAAAGAAGAAAAAGAAAGTCCATATTTTTGGAGACTTCTGTGATTCTGAAGTCATTCTGAATATGAATTAAAGTAGAGAACATTTGTATTGTCTATTTATGGAAAAATGATTCCCCCTCTTCTTATACATATGATTCGTTTCATTTAATCAGACTCCAATATAGACAAGCCTAAATTGTTGGTGCTGATTACCATGACAATTGCTTCTGCAGTTGGCTAATAGATGAAGCGTATGAGATGAATAGAGCCACCTGAACCTGAATTGGTAATGAGGAAACTAATGGCATGCTAATGCTATGCCAACACTATCTATTGCAAGAGGGTTTGGTGGGTAGATAATGTATTGTATCAAATCCTCACATACCAGTACATTCATTCCCTATTGACGTGTGTGTGCACAGTGCATGTTCAGCCGACACATAACCATTGGGGAGAAGCCAGGGGATTGTCTGGCCACTGTTAGACATCTAGATAAGCAATGTTGAAGTCGACAAGATGGAGCTCACAAAGGAAGGCTATTAGGCGGTAGACGGGCAAAATTAAACCCATTACCGATAAGACACAGACCAGCCAGTCCCTTGACAAGTCTGCCCTATCATACAGCTCTGCAGCACAAACAGGTATTTATAATCATTGATAAAGGCGGGGGAGACAGGCGAGGTGGGGGGGGTGTTTAGAGACAAAACATATGCAAATGGGGCAATTAGACCGCCCATGGCACAGATAGGATTTGACCTGGTTTGATTAGAAGATGACAATGGTCTTTCTTTCCAAAAGTATGCCCAGCAACAATTACACCACATTGACCAAAAACATTATTGGATTATGTGGGTAATGTGCGTCCGGTCAAATCTTTTGAAGGTATTACGGAGTGCTTGATTACACAATGCCAGCCGTGAAATGTCTATCAGGTAAAACATTTAAAAAGTGGTGAGGAGCGTTTGAAGCAGGCCGCCTCCAAAACCCCTCGACGGGTGCGCTCCCATTCCAATGATTATACGTCTGTCAATCTCAGAGCCCGTCGTGGCCCATTTTCTCTTTTAAGATTAATATGAGAGAATGGAAGCAAATTAGCTGCTAAATTAGAGTGCTGTCTTTTCCACATTCAGGGGCCCTCTGAGCCTGTTATAGCTCATCTCTTGTTTTCCCTCCTCCTCTCTCGTCCCGCCGTGCTGCAGGCCCTCCAGCCTCGTCTATGGAAGGCTAATCAACCCTGCATTCGACAGTGCCCTGGAGGGTTCTACCTTCTCCCACAGGTAAATCACGGGAGTACCTTTCCTTTCCTACATCCTCCAATCATAGCAGCAAGGATCTTCAAGCACCTTCTCCCTATAGCAACATAGTTGTTTTGGTTTCTCTGGTTCAAACATCCATTTTAAAAGGCTGTTTACAGACCAATGGTGCTGTGTTTTGGCCAGGTCTTGGCAGCACCAGCCTGACCACTGACCACAGTTAGCTGGGAGCAAGAGAGAGGTGAGCCTCCTAATGGCTTCTTGGCAGCTAGCCCTCTTGCTAGGCCATCCTCATCTGGAGCGCTGATTAGCGTAGGAGTATGGAGGTATTTGAAATCTAACCCGTTCATTGAGGGGTCCACAGCTTCTAGACCTCAACGGGGGGAAGGTCAGACGGGTGGGTAATTAACTTGGACTATTACGCAATTAAACCTTCCCCCAATCTCGGCTCGAATGAGCAAAGCAGAGATTCAGTCATAAGGTGTTTATTGGGGAGAATTACATCACACGTCCACATTTGATTATCTTCTATGGAACAGTTCATTTGAGATTACTTTAACCTTTATTTAACTAGGCAAGTCAGTTAAGAACAAATTATGATTTTCAATGACGGCCTAGGAACAGTGGGTTAACGGCCTTGTTAAGGGGCAGAACAACAGAGTTTTACCTTGTCAGCTCGGGTATTCGATCTTGCAACCTTTCGGTTACTAGTCCAACGCTCTAACGACTAGGCTACCTGCCGCCCCAGATGTTTCTGTCATAGACCGCTGCACCACTCTGAAGCCACTCTAAGGCACTGCATCTCACTACAGACCTGGTTTGATTCCAGGCTGTATCACAACCGGCCGTGATTGGGAGTCCCATAGGGTGGCGCACAATTGGCCCAGCGTCGTCTGGGTTAGGCAGTCATTGTAAATAAGAATGTTCTTAACTTCTTGGATATAGGGGGCGCTCTTTTAATTTATGGATAAAAAAACGTTCCCGTTTTAAACAAGATATTTTGTCACAAAAAGATGCTTGACTATGCATATAATTGACAGCTTTCGAAAGAAAACACTGACGTTTCCAAAACTGCAAAGATATTGTCTGTGAGTGCCACAGAACTGATGCTACAGGCGAAACCAAGATGACATTTCATACAGGAAGTGCCCCAGATTTTGAATGCGCTGCGTTCCAATGTCTCCTTATATAATAATAATAATAATCATATAATATGTATGGGTCACGAATGAGTTTAGACTTTCTGTCGTTTCTCCAAGGTGTCGACAGCATTGTGACGTATTTGTAGGCAAATCATTGGAAGATTGACCTTAAGAGACTACATCTACCAGGTGGCCGCTTGGTGTCCTCAGTTGCAATTATTGCGTGTATCTCCAGCTGCGTGTATTTTTATTTTGCTTCAAGGAGAAACACAGCAGCCACGAATGATTTATCATCGAATAGATATGTGAAAAACATCTTGAGGATTGATTCTAAACAACGTTTGCCATGTTTCTGTCGATATTATGGAGTTAATTTGGTAAAAAGTTTGGCGTTGTAGAGACTGCATTTTTGGATTTTTTTCTTAGCCAAACGTAATGAACAAAACAGAACGATTTCTCCTACACAAGTAATATTTTTGGAAAAACTGAACATTTGCTATCTAACTGAGAGTATCCTCATTAAAAACATCCGAAGTTCTTCAAAGGTAAATTATTTTATTTGAATGTTTTTCTTGTTTTTGTGAAAATGTTGCCTGCTGAATGCTAGGCTTAATGCTATGCTAGCTATCAATACTCTTACACAAATGCTTGTGTAGCTATGGTTGAAAAGCATATTTTGAAAATCTGAGATGACAGTGTTGTTAACAAAAGCCTAAGCTTGTGAGTGAATATATTTCTTTCATTTCATTTTCGATTTTCATGAATAGTTAATGTTGCGTTATGGTAATGAGCTGGAGGCTATAATTATGCTCCCAGATACGGGATTGCTCGACGCTAGAGGTTAAGTGACTTGCCTAGTTAAAGAAAGGTGAAATAAGAAACTTATAAAAATCTCACAGATTATTACTCATTGTTTGTTTAGTATGATGCAAGGAAATCAAACTTCATAGCATTCTCCAATTACAGACCAAGAGTGTGGCACTATTAACAGATTATGAGGAATATAATGTAGATCACTGCACAATTATCGAAAATCAATAATATGCAAAGATCAGAGCAAACATCATACGTGTAATGTGGGTTGATTGAGTTTGGGGCATTCATGAGTTAATTCAAGATTAGGTTTCTCAATGTGCAGCCAATACTGGTCAACCATGCCAGAAGAATGAAAGGGAAGGGAGGGGCACGGATGCAAAGGTATCACCCACCTGCACCTGGCACTCAGCTTCACTGATGACTTTCTGAGCCTCTTTGAGCTTGTTTGCCTCGCTAGCTAACTGGACACACAAACACACACCCAGACATACACACATATACAGAGAGCAACAGAGAGGCACACAAAGAGGGTGGTTAGCTAGACAGACAAGAGGAACACCAGTACTTTTGTTAACAGAGAACACAGGCCAACACCAGGCACAGACAGGTGAAGCAGAGGAGTAAGTGACAGAAATTCCCAGTTAAAACATGGTTATGATGAAATTAATATAGATAAATTAGTACTACCTGTCACATAGAATACCAAGATCACATTTCTTTCATATCCTCAAACAAGCAAAGTCATTTTCAGCATTTAAAAGTGCCTTTTGTATTAGATGGAAAATAACCTAATTTAGTAATCTACAGAGCCTAGATGAAACAGCCATCCGTGTGTTCACACAGTGGATGACATTTATTTTTGTATCCTCAGAACCCATTCAATGGTCCCCTTTGGAACGCTACGTTCTAACATGTTCTAGCAAATCGCATTCCCTACTTTCCCCTCTCAGATATATACGACAGGCATTGATTTTATCCCAAATATTTTGTTGTCGCTTTGATATTTCACTCTATATGACCTCATCACATTCTAACGTCTTAATAACAGCCGTTGTGTAGATGGGTACAAACTCAACTGCATAGTGAAACATATTTATATGGAGTGGTTCCTACAGAACAACCTTACTGTGGACTGAGGAGTATTAAATATTGAACATGTGTAATGGAAAAGGAGAAGGAATAAGGACTTCCATTTCACCAGAGTTTAGAACCTCGTTGTAAAGTGCAATCTTAAGGTGAATGGGGAACATTTTCTTTTACACTCCATCCTTAACTATGGACTATGGCGAGTTCAAGGCCTCTATTTTAAAAACTGTAACCACGGGATAAGTGGATGTCATGGAACTTGAACCCCTCAGGCATATCTTAGACTCAAAGATGCGATTGATGGAACTCAAGTACATTACACTCAAGTATTAAACCTAAGGTATTGACATAAAAAAAACATTTGAGGTTAATAACAGCCAGAGAAACATGCATGTCAAACACTTGCTACATTTGACGGTGAATTACTTGGCAACCACTGAGAACACATGGCAGTGGTGGTTGTATCGAGAGGCCTGTTGCATTCATGACAAGCTCAGTCCAGTCTGGGAATGAGAGAGGTCTGCAGATAGACTGGCAGAGCCAGATAGGAGAGAGTGATCCGCTACACCTTCCAACCTCATTCCTGGCCATGCTGGTTCAGCTACATGACCTCCAGGTTGTTAAAGCCCATTAATGGCATGGCACAGAATAGGTCCAAGGTATCTACCGCACCTGAAAATTATTCATCTCAACCTCATCCAATTCTATGAATGCCTCCCCCGTTATCTCTGAGCTGAGGTGGGTTCGTAGGGGTTGGCAGGGGTGGGAGGTGGATTAGTTCAATTTGATGTGTTTTCATTGCGTTTTGTCGATGTTTACAGGCGAAACCTGTGCTCGATCGGATCGCGGGGATAATCAAACAGACACATCAAAAGGTGGAAGCTCCCTGAGACAGGCTCTCATTAAATCCGTCGGTTCACAGACAAGGTGAAGTAGCAGGGGCTAGGAGACAGAGAGACATGTTTTTATTTCCACGAAGAGCTCTGTCGACGAGATGTGAACAGAGATCCCACTTCATTCATATTCAATAAAACGACAGATGTACCACCACAGCAGCTTTGATGAACAATCTGAGTGTAGTGTCTTTGCATGGATTTAGAGGTGCTGCACTCCGGAAGATAATGGCTTAGTACAACACTGTGTTCATCTGTTGCAGTTTCAACCCTTTTAAAACAGGTTGACTAGAAACTTTGTTTTCAAGGGAAGAAACAGGCCTGTACATCATCACCAGGAAGGATACGCTTTTGAATTCAAATAATTGTCTTATTGAAACGGAGTATCTTGTTAGCGCCCACATTTCCATTTATGAGCTTCATTGCACGACTTCAACACCGCAACCTAAATATTGCTGTGATTGCAAAATGTGTACCTCCTGATAACATGTTGCCAGATAAACAAAATAATCTCTGTCATGATCGCGGCGGAAATTGTGAGAGCTATGGTACATCTCCTACAGTATGCCCGAAGAGATCAAATTGACGACGCATGTCTGTTCTTAGCAAGAGTGTTCCTAGTGAGGAGGATCCTACTCAAAAGGTAACAGTCTTTCTCTGTGCCTCCAATGTGAAAGCAATAGAAGAAAACCTTTGAAAAATCACCTTATACTACACATACACATTTCTTAAAGAAACCAATTTGACCACGAGCGCATTCCTGCCATGCAGAGCGTGACAACATACATGTTTACATCGAGCCCTTTTTTAGACCAACACACCCCCTGGATGTAACTTGAAGAACTCGCAGCCATATTCAAGTGAGCTCTCGCCAAGCGCATTAGATGTTTCCCTGCTGAGGCAGATGTCTGTTGATGTGCAAAGCTCCAGCAGCCTTTGAAGGCGCGTTCAGAGACGGCAGGAAGAGAAGGAGCTGACTCTCGGGGGCTTCACTCCGCTACACTACCTGTTAATGCACCACAAACAGACTGGCTTCAAAAGACCGGGGGCCTGTTAGTGGGAGGGGAAAAAGCCTGGAAAAACAGTGCTTAAAAAGGAGCACTCAGGGAAAGCAGGTAAGCAGAGGGTGACACTGCCTCATGCAATGAGAGAGGGCAAAGCAGAGAGGGAGAGAGAGAGAGAGAGAAGACAAAGCAGAGAGAGAGAAGACAAAGCAGAGAGAGAGAGATAGGAGACAAAGCAGAGAGAGAGAGAAGACAAAGCAGAGAGAGAGAGAAGACAAAGCAGAGAGAGAGAAGACAAAGCAGAGAGAGAGAAGACAAAGCAGAGAGAGAGAGAAGACAAAGCAGAGAGAGAGAAGACAAA
This sequence comes from Oncorhynchus gorbuscha, assembly GCF_021184085.1. Taxonomy (NCBI): domain Eukaryota; kingdom Metazoa; phylum Chordata; class Actinopteri; order Salmoniformes; family Salmonidae; genus Oncorhynchus; species Oncorhynchus gorbuscha. Next base: position 79,541,791 of record NC_060185.1, read on the forward strand.
GCAGAGAGAGAGAGAAGACAAAGCAGAGAGAGAGAAGACAAAGCAGAGAGAGAGAAGACAAAGCAGAGAGAGAGAGAAGACAAAGCAGAGAGAGAGAGATAGGAGACAAAGCAGAGAGAGAGAGATAGGAGACAAAGCAGAGAGAGAGAAGACAAAGCAGAGAGAGAGAAGACAAAGCAGAGAGATAGAAGACAAAGCAGAGAGAGAGAGATAGAAGACAAAGCAGAGAGAGAGAAGACAAAGCAGAGAGAGAGAAGACAAAGCAGAGAGAGAGAAGACAAAGCAGAGAGAGAGAGATAGAAGACAAAGCAGAGAGAGAGAGAAGACAAAGCAGAGAGAGAGAGAAGACAAAGCAGAGAGAGAGAGATAGAAGACAAAGCAGAGAGAGAGAGAAGACAAAGCAGAGAGAGAGAGAAGACAAAGCAGAGAGAGAGAAGACAAAGCAGAGAGAGAGAAGACAAAGCAGAGAGAGAGAAGACAAAGCAGAGAGAGAGAAGACAAAGCAGAGAGAGAGAAGACAAAGCAGAGAGAGAGAAGACAAAGCAGAGAGAGAGAGAAGACAAAGCAGAGAGAGCGAGAGAAGACAAAGCAGAGAGAGAGAGAAGACAAAGCAGAGAGAGAGAGAAGACAAAGCAGAGAGAGCGAGAGAAGACAAAGCAGAGAGAGAGAAGGCACGGAAAAAAGCAGAAATATAGAGACCAGAGAAAAAGAGAGGATGATAGAGGTGCGGACGGGACCCCGGCCACCATGTTGGCCTCATGAATTTGTGAATGCAGCGGGCGGGCAATCGTTGGGGCGATGAGTGAATGATGAACGAGTTTGGCCGAGAGAGAAGGTAACGAGTGGCAACATGGCACTCCGGCAGATGAAGTGGGGGAGTGAGGACTGCACACAAATTAAGTGCAATCGGGGAAGAAAGAAAAAAAACTTGCCTCTGTCTAGACAGGAAGAGGACTACGCCTCACGCCACGCACTAATACTGACAATAAATTATCACTGAGGCTGCCCGGGACCTTAATGACAGCAACTTGTCTTTGGAAAAAGTCCAGGCGACGCAGTACAGAGCTAAATGTGCAGGTGCGGAAAAGGGATGTGGAACGCGGACATTTGCAACTGCCACAGAATTTAGTTTGGAGGAAAACAATCTCAGCTACTGGATGCCATACCATCTTTCAACACTGGCTTATATTACATTCAGTAAGCAGGGAAGCAAACTGCCCTTTTGTCCCAAGGCAACACTGAAGTGTTTCAAATTGGGTTAAGGAGGAAATAGCAGTCATTTTCTGTGCTTAGGTTTGAGGGGTTTTGTCTGGGAAAAGATGGGGATGCCAAGGCCAGAGAAGAAATGAAATCCATCTCTGTGATAATACAATTGCATGGAACAGGCTGCCATGGAGCAATTCAGCCAATATCAAATCCGACATTTTAAAAAGGAGATGAACCCTTTACTGAATCAAACGCTCCCGTATGGCTAGAAAATACCCACTTAGAGCCTGGCATCCGTGACTGGGGTAGAAAGGTTTCAATTTGACCAAATTAGTAAAAGTCATTTTTTCTCACAACCGGAATAGTCCTTTCCTACAGTCAAATGATCAAATCGTCCTTTAGGGAGGAATGTTATGAATAATAAATAAACATTATTTTTTGAAAGCCGAAAATCCGGTGTTTCTCTATCATACGGTTTTGTTATAATTCAGTCTTCTGAATTGTATATAAAGTGTAATAGTGCAATGCAAACTCAACACCATGAATTAATCTCAACTCTATATCTGACATGGTACTGCTGTGTTGTCTTTTTTTAAGCCCATAACATTGTATGTGAGGTGTATACTTTAGTTTCAGAGTGGATTTGTTTAAGACCAACTACGAAGAAACACTCGTGTGGCCCTGATTCAGCTCACTGCAGTGAAAGGTCATCTTGGACAAACATGCTTTGGAGAAACAACTACAGTGGCAAGAAAAAGTATGTGAACCCTTTGGAATTACCTGGACTTCTGCATAAATTAGTCATCAAATTTGATCTGATCTTCATCTAAGTCACATCAATAGACAAACACAGTGTGCTTAAACTAATAACACACACATTGTATTTTTATTCTCTATATTGAATGCATCATTTAAATATTCACAGTGTATGTTGGAAAAAAGTATGTGAACCCCTAGGCTAATGGCTTTTCCAAAAGCTAATTGGAGTCAGGAGTCAGCTAACCTGGAGTCCAATCAACGAGACGAAATTGGAAATGTTGGTCAGAGCTGCATTGCCCTAGAAAAAACACTCACAAAATTTGAGTTTGCTATTCACAAGAAGCATTGACTGATGTGAACCATGCCTCAAACAAAAGAGATCTCAAAAGATTAAGAATTGTTGACTTGCATAGAGCTGGAAAGGGTTACAAAAGTATCTCTAAAAGCCTTGATGCTCATCAGTCCACGGTAAGACAAGTTGTCTATAAATGGAGAACGTTCAGCACTGTTGCTACTCTCCCTAGGAGTGGCCGTCCTGCAAAGATATGAAGATGACTGTAAAAGCACAGCGCAGAATGCTCAATGAGGTTTAGAGGAATCCTAGAGTGTCAGCTAAAGACTTACAGAAATCTCTGGAACATACTAACATCTCTGTTGACGAGTCTACGATACGTAAAACGCTAAAACAAGAATAGTGTTAATGGGAAGACACCACGGAAGAAGTCACTGCTGTCCAAAAAAAACATTGCTGCACGTCTGAAGTTTGCAAAAGTGCACCTTACACAGCGCTACTGGCAAAATATTCTGTGCACAGATTAAACTACTGTTGAGTTGTTTGGAAGGAACACACAACACTATGTGTGGAGAAATATAGGCACAGCACACCAACAACAAAACCTCATCCCAACTGTAAAGTATGGTGGAGGGAGCATCATGGTTTGGGGCTGCTTTGCTGCCTCAGGCCCTGGACAGCTTGCTATCGTCGATGGAAAAATGAATTCCCAAGTTTAACAAGACATTTTGCAGGAGAATATTAGGCTATGTGTCCGCCCATTGAAACTAAACAGAAGTTGGGTGATAGAACAGGACAATGACCCAAAACACAGAGTTAGTGGCCAGTCAGAGTGGCCAAGTCAGTGTCCTGACTTCAACTCGATTGAGGTCATCTCAAGAGAGCAGTTCACACCAGACATCCCAAGAATATTGCTGAACTGAAACAATTTTGAAAAGTGGAATGGACCAAAATTCCTCCTGACCGTTGTGCAGGTCTGATCAGCAACTACAGAAAACGTTTGGTTGAGGTTATTATTGTTATTATACTTTTTCCACCCCGCACTGTGAATGTTTACACGGTGCGTTCAATAAAGACATGAAAACATATCATTGTTTGTGTGTTATCAGTTTAAGCAGACTGTTTTTGTCTGTTGTTGTGACCTAGAAGAAGATCAGATCAAATGTTATGACCAATTTATGCAGAAATTCAGGTATTTCCAAAGGGTTCACATAATATTTTACTTGTCACTGTAAATATTATGTGATTAATGTTTGCTGCTTGCCCCAATCCCTTTTTTCTTATGCCTTCCTCAATAATGTTTTGAACATTAAACTAAGCAATGAGGTTGGGTTTCCAGTGGTAGAGACTACGTATTTTGGTAAAACCTGTGGTACAGACTGTGTATGTATTTGTGAACACATGGACACTGTACAAGACACTGTACAATACCTCTATGGGGAGCTTGTGGCTTTAGACTGCAGTCTGGAATAATGGGTGTGTTTGCTCCTCTCGTCTCCTCTGGTCCTTACCTGGGTCTCCAGATTGCAGATCTGCCCTTCCAGCTCTTTGATTTTCTCCTCTTTCTTCTGGGACTCGGCCTGGGCCTCCTGCCGGGCGCTGAACTCTTCATCGAACTGCAACAATTCAACACAACACACACTCCGGTTAGGACCAAGTTGTCTCAAGTGAATGGCCAACTGCAGGGCAAGTCAACACACACCGATACAGACTGTCTCGCACACACTTGGCCCCATCTCCTACCTCTATTCATAGGCCTTTGGTGGCCTCTACCCTGTCGTCCACTGGCTGTGGTTTGGGTCCGGCTTTCATGTGTTGGTGACGGATCTAACCTTTGTGGGAAAGCAACCTGTGTCACGACAATGTTTTCACTGCTGCCGCAGGGGGGGACATTGCTCTCATTCCACTCACACCCAGGACGCCTCTGATGTCCCACACACAGAGGCAGGGGTGTGGGGGGACTGTGGGGGCATATGTGGCGTGGTGATACAGTACCATGCCTTTACAGACTGGTTCAAACTAGAGTACCATGTCTTTAAGGTCTGAGTCACATGCACCAAAACACTTCTGGGGGGATTCTGATGGAAGTACCAGTGACTCACAGTACTGGTGGTGAACTAAAGAAATGTGACTCGTTTCATGAAATGTTGCACGTCACTACTAAACAGGAGAGGCATTTGAAAGTATGTCTAAAAATAAATAAAATCCAAATGTGTTTTTTTGGCAGAAACGCATTCTGGAATATGTGAACTTTCATGTGTTTAAATAACAAATTTATATTCCATCCATAAATATGAATGAAATAGTTCAATTACAAGCCTCGTTGGTTAGTCCACGGAAAAAGTCGGAAACCTTCTCGCTAGTCATGTTTGGCTGAGATTATGGATGGGTTGGACATGCCGGGAGATGAATTTGGATTGGTCTGCCATGTACAGGAGCATGCTTATGTCTATAACGTGAGCTGTTCAGTATGTGTTGACAGTCATTTCTACCGTTTTTAAAAGATATAATGTTAGCCATCGAGAACTACAAAAGCTTTGCTACTTATCTCAACAAGATTGATGCCCCAAATTTAGCAGGTGCTATTAACAGATCAGTTGGAAAAAGTGATTGCCTACTTCCTGTACACGCCACAGTCAGTGGGAAACGTAGGGACTTAACTCAACGCTGGCCAAACAAGATGTAGCTACAAACATAACGAAGTTCAATGGTTCCAGTCTGCCGTAAAGCGTCTAGCTACATTTTCAAATATCATACGTTTCTAATTTTCAGTGCACTGTTCGCTAGCTGGCGAACGTTATGGGTATGATCTGTGTAGTAATATTATTTTAATCAGAAATCCATTTGCATTGCTAGTTATAGCCTAATGTTAACTAGTTAAAATTGAACCTAGTTGGTTACAGTAGCCCTTTAGCTACCTGCAGATTCATACTCCAGCTATGACAATGTTTGTATTGGTAGTAGTATGAGTTGGGATTATGCCGGTTCATTGTTTAGCTAGGTAGCTGCATGTCTGAACAAAAGACTTTGCCAGATGATCAATTTAGACAAGTATGTCAGGTACATCATCTAATAATAATTTATACAATATTTTGATCTGGACACTTTGTTTTTGATATTGCTACTATGAAACCAATTCACTGTACTGTTTACTCCTTCTGTATACTGTGCATGTGACAAATAAACTTAGATTTGATTTGATATAGTGTGTTTACCAGAGACAGTAATGTGAACAAGTACGATTAGGCGGTCAGTCACAAATATTAGGCGGTCGGTCACAAATATATAGTGGAAATTGATTGTACTGTCTATCATTACATAGTAAAAATACACTTCATGCACTTTATTCCTCTGTTTGAAGATCAGCGTGGACGCAGAATAAAGTAGGCTACTCCATCCAGTTACAAAGTAGATAAAATCTTCAGGAGTTAGGTTGGTCCAATCTTTCCTCGACATTGTAGCTTTTACTTTAAAACTTTATTCTGGAAATTTGAGAGAGTTTGTTAAACTATTTCACCAGCTATTGATCAGTGACCAGAATCAATAGCTGGACCAGGATCTCTTGGGGGGGGCTTTCTGATGGGAACGTGGTGGTGGCATACCAATGGAGTTGAGGGGAATGATGCACTGTACCTCACCTTTTTGGAGAACTCAGCAGCCTTCAGTTCGCTCTCATCCACTTTGGCTTTATCCACGCACTGATCTGTAACAAAAAAGAGGGCAGACAGCAGCAACGACAGTAAGAACCCACGGAGTGACTTTGATTCTCTCAATTACACTGTACATTGTTAACATCCTACTTAAGATTCCAGATCAACCCTAAAAGGAATATTACATCAGAGAGACAGAGAGGGAATGAGTGAAGAAAGGGGGGAAAGGCACTTGTCGGCTCATTCTTTTCTTGACATATCCCCCAGGAGATTTGTATTCTGTTCGGCAGGTTTGCCAATGTTTAAAAACCAAGCCCCGAAACATTTGTTTTCAACTCATTACAGCGATATAAAAATGTGAGAAAATCACGGATGGGCTCAGAAACTTTTAATGAGACTTTGTCGGCACGATGCCACAGAACTGTTAGTGACAATAACAGAAGAACAAAAATATAAAAATAAAAACACTTAGTTATTTCATTAATTTGTCTCTACTTGAAGGAAATGAATGACTGCATTTCTAATTTGGGGCAAATAGACTCTGTTTCCTCTAGGATTCAAGAAACTCTGCTGATGAATGTCCTCGGCAGAGTGAAGACGCTGTGAAATCTCCATGTGCTTATGATGAGACATGATGTGCCACAGTCACACCTAACAGGTAATGCATTATTTATTCGTAATTAGACTACCTTTTCCTATACATGTCAAGGGGCTGCAGGTTTTCTGGGAAGGCTCTCAGGAGGGAAATGGGGATAGATAATAATGAGAGGGATATTGCACCATTTTTAGCAACACACACATCCTGCTGTCCGCGCAGTACAACAGACAAATATATCTGAGGATGCTTTAGACCGATTAGGAGACAAAATATGAATAACAAGACTAGTATTAAAAAAAGAGATACTGATTCAAGCTATATTGTACAGTATGTAGGTTAGGGAGACCTAGGAGGCAAAACTGGTTGAAATTATGTAATTCTAACCAGAAACAAAAAACTTTTTCAAATGTGTTAATAATGATATCATTTCAACCAGTTTTGGAGGTGTATAATGGTGTCCTACTGGCTGCAAATTCACCCTTTTAAATGTCAGAGGAAAGACAGAGCTCTGGCATACCTACCAATGAGGTGGGTGAAGTCTACATCCAGTCTCTCTCTGTACCCGAAGTCTGGGTCCATCCCGCTGCGATGGAGAACCACCTGAGACACACATTCCTCTATCACCTTGTAGTACTGGGGCCTGGAAGAGCAGTGAGCAGAACACAACAAAGTCAGCATGCACATCAAGAACAGGAGAATGACACAAACTTACACAGCCCTAATTATCCACAAAATATCCCCTTAGCCGAGCTAGAGGTCACAGAATGACAGATAAAATAAAATAAAAAATTGGAATTACATTTGATCACATGCTTTTATGCTGATCGTGAAATCGCAAAGATTAATCCCGGGGACGTGGAACTCGGAGCAGCAAGACTTGCGGCTATTCAAGGTGACAAACGGGCTGCGCAGCCAGCCGTCACTAATTTGTAATCATCTTTGTCAATTAAGGGTGCCCATAAACCTGAAATGCAAATCTAATCAGTGTAATATGTGTAATTAAAAGCACAATGGCATGGAGAACATGTTGCGTGTTTTGGGAGGGTGACAGAACGATGGGGTCTCGGGTGGCGGCGGGCGGCGTCTGAGTCGGCCGGGGACTCCTGTTCGCGCCACCCAAGTTGGCGGGTGACCTTTCCCCAGTTATATGATCAACTTTAATTGCAAGTGACATTTAGCAAATACAATGTCAACTTAAGCTGAGCCCCGTAGCGACAAATAATGATGTTCCAAGCATGACCTTGAATGGTGCCAGCAGAAATACAATTTTTCCACCAGAAATACCCCCCACTTGAGCACATGGAGGCTGAATTTTTATGATGGGGACTGTTTCTTAGGAACTGTTGCTCGGCTCAAATCCACACTAGAGGTACAGTTATCATTTTCTCCTGGTCAACGCTAGTTAAATCCCGGATTAACAGAATGAATGTGAATCTTTATAGGTTACGAGGAGTTATTGCCAGTCATATCAAATTTACAGTACTTATGATGTCTATGCCAACATATTTGATTAGGATTACTTCCTCAGGGTAGTACGGTACAGCATGGAAAGGAATGATTAGTGTGACAAAAAAATATGTGAATGCAGTGTATAAGAAAAACATATACTCTCCCATGTCTCAAAAGTTTCACAAATCACTTCATTTGACAAGTACCTGGAGTCTGTTTAATTAAAGTGGTGCTGAGTGACAGCCAGAAATTAAAGTGGTGCTGAGTGACAGACAATAAGAAAAGTGGTGTTGAGTGACAGACAGTAATTAAAGTGGTGCTGAGTGACAGACAGTAATTCAAGTGGTGCTGGGTGACAGACAATCAGTAAAGTATTGCTGAGTGACAGACAATAATTCAAGTGGTGCTGAGTGACAGACAGTAATTCAAGTGGTTCTGAGTGACAGACAATAAGTAAAGTGGTGTTGAGTGACAGACAATAATTAAAGTGGTGTTGAGTGACAGACAATAATTAAAGTGGTGTTGAGTGACAGACAATAAGAAATGTGGTGTTGAGTGACAGACAGTAATTCAAGTGGTGCTGAGTGACAGACAGTAATTCAAGTGGTGCTGGGTGACAGACAGTAAGTAAAGTGGTGCTGAGTGACAGACAATAATTAAAGTGGTGCTGAGTGTCAGACAGTAATTCAAGTGGTTCTGAGTGACAGACAATAAGTAAAGTGGTGCTGAGTGACAGACAATAATTAAAGTGGTGCTGAGTGACAGACAGTAATTCAAGTGGTTCTGAGTGACAGACAATAATTAAAGTGGTGTTGAGTGACAGACAATAATTAAAGTGGTGTTGAGTGACAGACAATAATTAAAGTGGTGTTGAGTGACAGACAGTAATTCAAGTGGTGCTGAGTGACAGACAGTAATTCAAGTGGTGCTGGGTGACAGACAATAAGTAAAGTGGTGCTGAGTGAGACAATAATTAAAGTGGTGCTGAGTGACAGACAGTAATTCAAGTGGTTCTGAGTGACAGACAATAAGTAAAGTGGTGTTGAGTGACAGACAATAAGTAAAGTGGTGTTGAGTGACAGACAGTAACTAAAGTGGTGCTGAGTGACAGACAGTAATTCAAGTGGTGCTGAGTGAGAGACAGTAATTCAAGTGGTGCTGAGTGACAGAGGCCAGGTCATCTGATGCAGCACTCAATCACTTTCCTTCTTGGTCAAATAACCCTTACTCAGCCTGGAGGTGTGTTGGGTCACTGTCCTGTAGAAAAACGATGATAGTCCCACTAAGCCCAAACCGGTTGGGTGCCGTATCGCTGCAGAATGCTGTGGTAGCCATGCTGGTTAAGCGTGCTTTGTATTCTAAATAAATCACAGACAGTGTCACCAGCAAAGTACCCTCACACCAAAACACCTCCGCCTCCATGCTTTAAGGTGGGAAACATAAATGCGGACATCATCCGCTCACCCACACCAAGTCTCACAAAGACACGGCGGTTGGAACCAAAAGTCTCCAATTAGGACTTCAGAGCAAAGGACACATTTCCACCGGTCTAATGTCCATGGCTCGTATTTCTTTGCCCAAGCAAGTCTCTTCTTATTATTGGTGTCCTTTAGTAGTAGTTTCTTTGCAGCAATTTTACCATGAAGGTCTGATTCACGCAGTCTCCGATGAACAGTTGATGTTGAGATGTGTCTGTGAATTTAACTCTGAAGAATTCATTTGGGCTGAGATTTCTGAGGCTGGTAACTAATGAACGTATCCTCTGTAGCAGAGGTAACTCTGGGTCTTCCATTCCTGTGGCGGTCCTCATGAGAGCCAGTTTCATCATAGCGCTTGATGGTTTTTGCGACTGCACTTGAAGAAACTTTCAGAGTCCTTGACATTTTCCGTATTGACTGACCTTCATGTCTTAAAGTAATGATGGACTGTCGTTTCTCTTTGCTTATTTGAGCTGTTCTTTCTATAATATGGACTTAGTCTTTTACCAAAATGGCTGTCTTCTGTATTACACCCCCCCCCCCCCCTTGTCACAACACAACTGATTGGCTGAAATGCATTAAGGAAAAATCCCCAAATACATTTAATAAGGCACATCCGTTAATTGAAATGCATTAAGAAGTAAAGAAAATCCACAAATTAACATTGAATTAAAATGTATTCCAGGTGAATACCTCATGAAGCTGGTTGAGAGAATGACAAGAGTATGCAAAGCTGTCATCAAGGCAAAGGGTGGCTTTTTGAAGAATCTCAAATATCAAATATATTTAGAATTTTTTAACACTTTTTTGGTTACTACATGGACTGATGTCTTGACTATTATTCTATAATGTAGAAAACAGTCAAAATAAAGAAAAACCCTTGAATGAATAGGTGTTCTAAAACTTTTGACCGGTAGTGTACACTCATGTTTTCTGAGGGAGGCCTTTATTAGGCAGATTAGCTGTGCTCTAATTTCCTGCTGGCCTCTGTGGTCAGGCGCAATGCTGCTTGCTAATACTCAGGTTGCGTGGGAGGTTCAGAAGGCTCCGATGCAGATAAAGAAATCAAAGCTTTTTTCAAAGTTCTGCTCTCTCTTTACTGCCTTTGAAAAGGGGAGCAGGGGTAAGAGCATTGTGGCTCAAATAGATTCATTGCTTTGAGCAATGAACCAAATAGGCTGGAATTGTTGGTATGCAGATCATTTCAGAGAGATCACTTCAATATACAAAAGATGAGAGCTCTGAACATGCATGGAAATAAGACACGTACGAGTGCATATTGACCAAATATGTCAATTATTGGATTTCTGCTTATACTAGAATGTACATCCTATATGTGGGGCTTTATTTGTGATGACAAGGAGTAAATCAGGGTTCCCTATAAAATGTGGACAGGTCTTATCATATTGTAAACAGATATTATAAGAACCAAAACAAGTAAAAACATTTGTGTAAGCATGAAATGGCAGATGTCTTGTTGCTATGGCTGGATTCACCCACTTGTCATGAGATCGAGCGAGTGCACGGCGCCACTGTGTGGCTTAGCACTGTGGCAACCCGGCTTAGTACGGTCGCCGGTGTAGACCACATTATTATCTCAATAAGTCACCCTATTTTCCCAGCATCCCCCGCTCCTCTCTGCCACTACCACCAAGATAACTGAGAAAGGGAAGGGAAGGAGTGAGCGAGTGACCCAGAACTGTCAGGCCCCACCAGAGCCTGGGCAAGGCTGGGCTCCAGAAGCCAACATATGTCCCTAGCACCATCCTTCACTCCTTCACTCTGGCACCTTTCCCCTCCACATGACATTGGGATTCTAGCAGCAGCACAAACTCCCCTCGCAGTCTCTCGTCCAGCCCTGCTCCACATAACCAGTGTAATCCCCATATCGCTCCACTCCAAAAGAGGATATCCGCTCTAAATTTAGCAGGGGTTTGATGTGCTCCCATTCATCAAGCATGGCACCCTCAGATTAATTATCGAAAATAAAACAAGCCCCCCCTTCACCAATTGGTGATGGTTTCGAGAGGTGCTTCTCCAAATTGAACACACACATCTGCTCTGTGTTTGAAACAGGGTGCATGGCAGTCCTGTTGGAACAGGGTACAAGGCTGTCATGTTGAAAATGTATAACATTGGAAGCCAAAGTCCACATTCTGTTGGAATATTGGCATAGGCATGTTATGCGTCCCTTTGATCAGGAAGCCATCGCATACACCTGTGGACAAGTTTCGCTCCATCACCTGATTTGGCCTGGCAGCGAGCGTGAGTGGCCCACTTCCTCCCCCCTGGATCCCAATAGAGATACGGTCATCAAAGCCCAAAATGATCTTAAGGTCTCCCTTTAATCTAAAATTAAAGACCTGCCATTTCCCAACCAGCCAATTTAATCTGAAACATAAAAAGATATGCTGGTTCAAAGTGGCCAAAAAGGGATATATTGATGATGAATTGAGGCTTGAGCTGGAAAAAGAACCTTGTGTCAGACAGACCGACCGCACCTTGCAAAGCCCGGTGATGTATGTGGAATTATGTCTTCCTCATGGAGTAGGGGAGGAGGGAGAGCGGTGGGAAATGTATTTTTAAAAGCATATCTTTAATAAGCACATCCATTTTTAATTAGCATTTGTAGTGATCCTTTTTTACTGTCGGTGGTGGAGAGCATTGGCGTCAGAAGTGGGGGAAAAAGACAGAGAGGAGTGCTGAGGTGCTATGCTGCACTAGCTACTTAATGTGTTTTCTATTTCTCACTTTCTCCAACAAAATGAGGAATGCATTATTCATACCAGCCGAGTGAGCAGCAACTTGTCTATGGTAAATTCCTCTTGTCTTCTCTCTATTTTTTGTTAAATATTTTATTTCGGTGAAAAGTCTGACACAGCAGCGAATTGATCACTGTCATTGCCATCAGAGGAGCCGCCACTATCTCCCTCTTTTTTTCCTGTGATTGACACATTTACAGGAATCCAGAGCCGGGCCGCCATTTGAATAATTACTTAATCGTACTAAAGTACAGAATATTAGATCTGCTCTGATATAGCCCTGGCACTTTGATCACATTCATGTGTGAGTGAGAGTGAGAGAGAGTGAGAGTGAGAGTGAGAGTGAAAGTGAGAGTGAGAGTGAGAGTGAGAGTGAGAGTGAGAGTGAGAGTGAGAGAGAGAGAGAGAGAGAGAGAGAGAGAGAGAGAGAGAGAGAGAGAGAGAGAGAAGCCCTGAGAGGAGAAAATGGACATGTGAATCTTTCATGTTGAATGCTTACATGCTTTCCCCTGGGAGATGGAGATGGCAAGGTTTTGAGAATAGCACTTGCTATAGGAAGTAATGTAGTTTTACAAGGATTGTGGCACACTTATCTACAGGGGTCAGACGTGTGTTTCGTTATCTGGCCTTACTCAAATGCGGTGTCAAGGAGTGGACGTCCTTGAGGTTTCTGCGTTGATAACGCAGCATTAGCGCTACACAGCTAAGTGTATCCCTTACAGGGGCTACATACTACTGAATAAAACAAAAAGAGGGAATAGACTACAGACTGTTTAATGTCAACATTTCAGCCTTATGTTTTTCTCAAGACCAGTCTTATGGAAATGCAGTCTTCCTGTGAAAGCAGTGAGAAGGGATGTGGCTGTTTGTGCAGAACTCACCTGATGTAGTAGTCGTTCCTGATGAGCAGGAGGTGCTGTAGGATGGACAGGAAGTAGGTCTCCGACCCGGTGTCTTTCACCATGTTGGATAGGAGATGGTACACCTCACCCATATCAGTGAGAAGGGGGTTAAGGTATATAATGTCATGGCAGTGTAGCAAAAAATTGAGAGAAAACATCTTGCAGTAGTAGGCTACTATGACAGACCATTTAAAAGGAGAAGGCAAACATTTACAATTCATGTGCCTTCTCTAACCAAGTCCTCTATTACCTTTAACCACTTCTCCTCATATAGGATAGGATGAACTGTTCCCAAGTGGAAAAGCACATTGACACATATACACATTGTACCCCTCTCATTTAGCCACATGCATAACACATTTCACATTCCCTTATTTGGTCAGTGGCGTACTAACACTGATAAGCTTTACCTATTGCTGTTTAGGCATTAAACAGACATGGGAATGAAGGAGTGCTTAAACCTGTGCTTTATCAATCTAACAATATAGTGACAGCGTATTCTAAAATCAATCAAAATAATTTGGAAGATCCTCAAATCACAGTGTTAGTTTTCCCATCCCAAACTAGTACTCAGACAAGTGTCATTGTGCACAAGCAAGCACTGCGACGATTCCTCACATCTGTTTTCCCTCTCGGGAGCGGCAGAAGAGTAAACAGCTAACTTTAGGAGGGGATTTGGCAATAAAGAACAGTCCCTGTGTTCCACCTATCACTCTGCGCCTTTCAAGGAGGAGGAAATGAATCACGTGAAAACTCCATTGGGTTTGGATCATGAAAAGGGGATCAGTCACTATGGAAAATATTGTCTCAGATTGTGCCTTGTCCGTCGATGAGAAAATATGTGTTATTAAACTTGCTAAAGGTACTGATTATGCGCCTCCCCAAGGAGTGCGAGCGATGGCTTGTGATGTCTAAAATAGTTGTTGAATCAGATAAGAATTCACTGTCTATGGTGTATTATTCATTTCATTATGTCCGTTTCTCTGAGTTGGATTGCTGGCTATTTGTTTCAGATCAAGAACTGTCAGTGGCTGCGAAATGGAGTGCTTGGCACAACATTTCACAGTTGATTTTTATGGAATTGAAACCATAGGGAGAAATGTTCAAATCAAGGAAAAAGTGATTTCTCTTGAGATGTGCACGTGTTTAAACATAATATCCAAGTGGGATTTCAGAGTAATATCACGATCACTTTACAGTATATTGTATTTCATCTGTGTTTACGAGGAATATGGAACTGGAATTTTAATCTATAGCAAGATTACATTTGATCTTCTATGAACTAACAACAAACCCAGTCACAAAACTGTAAAGAATTTAGAGAAATAAATAGCTTGAGGGGGCTTATACAAAACAGTTTGCTTGAGAAAGGATCCTCCCGTGGATATTCATGTTTGAAAAGCATGTAGAAAATAAATACAACTCAGAAAGTCTTATTTTCAATCTGTGCACACATGCAGAAAACAAGGGGAATAGAGTGAGGCGGAATAGTGCAGTGTTCAGCCGGGAAAGATGAAAAATTGATTGCTGTCATAATATGAAGTGTACGTTTTAACAATGTCTGCTGAAATATTTACCTGCTGACTGCAGGGTGATACACTGTCTGGGCTAAAACACTTTCACAGTCAGAGGCTCTGCATTCATTCACATTTGTCTGTGGTCACCCAGCAGAAAAATATATCTGATTTGTGTTCTTGTTTAGTGCAGAGGGCTTAAAAGGAGGGACCAAGGGCCTGGCTTCCTCAGATAAGGGGAGAGGACATGGTCGGACGAGCTTCGTTTCAGGGTTTTTAGCTACATAAAAGGACATGTCAAAGTTGTGCGGCCCCATCAAAGTTGTTTAGAGCAAATTATATCCGCTATGATGGAAAAACTGTTAAGTTCATCGTCTCAAAAGGCTGTTGAATGACAATCCAGCATTGATCACCTCTGAAAAGTTACTTAAGCGTGAGTGAACATCACTTGACAACCAGTGCAAAGACTTGACACACCCAAAATGACAGAACAGTGCTCCATACTCTCCAACTGTTCCCACTATTTCATACACCACATGATCCATCCACCACCATCAGCGCATATCAATCCATTTTAACGCCGTCTGACATTTTCTTATTAACTTCAGCCATGTCTGTAACCAAAATAGTTCTCCCATATCAAATTCGGCGAGCGCAGGGGATGGGAATACAGGCTTCTCTGATGTATCGCTTCCCACTCCTGTATGAGCCTGGAAGAAGCCGATGAGAATTACCAAACTGGTGTGATGCAATTATAGGCTTGCCACACTGCTATCTGAGGGAGGACGTTAGTAGAGTAGAAGCCCGGACTGGGAAAGGGCATAAGCAGCTACATCTATCAGTAAGAAACAGTGCAAGCAGCTACATCTATCAGCAAGAAAGGATCCCAGGGACTAAGCAGCTACATCTATCAGCAAGAAAGGATCCCAGGGACTAAGCAGCTACATCTATCAGCAAGAAAGGATCCCAGGGACTAAGCAGCTACATCTATCAGTAAGAAAGGCTGCAAGCAGCTACATCTATCAGTAAGAAAGGATCCCAGGGACTAAGCAGCTACATCTATCAGTAAGAAAGGGTGCAAGCAGCTACATCTATCAGTAAGAGTCTAAGCAGCTACATCGATCAGTAAGAAAGGATCCCAGGGACTAATCAGCTACATCTATCAGTAAGAAAGGATCCCAGGGACTAAGCAGCTACATCTATCAGTAAGAAAGGGTGCAAGCAGCTACATATATCAGTAAGAAAGGGTGCAAGCAGCTACATCTATCAGCAAGAAAGGGTCTAAGCAGCTACATCGATCAGTAAGAAAGGATCCCAGGGACTAAGCAGCTACATCTATCAGTAAGAAAGGGTGCAAGCAACTACATATATTAGTAAGAAAGGGTCTAAGCAGCTACATTTATCAGTAAGAAAGAGTACAAGCAGCTGCATCTATCAGTAAGAAAGGGTCTAAGCAGCTACATCTATCAGTAAGAAAGGGTCTAAGCAGCTAAATCTATCAGTAAGAAAGGGTCTAAGCAGCTACATCTATCAGTAAGAAATGGTCTAAGCAGCTACATCTATCAGTAAGAAAGGGTCTAAGCAGCTACATCTATCAGTAAGAAAGAGTACAAGCAGCTGCATCTATCAGTAAGAAAGAGTACAAGCAGCTGCATCTATCAGTAAGAAAGGATCTAAGCAGCTACAACTATCAATAAGAAAGGGTCCAAGCAGCTACATCTATCAGTAAGAAAGAGTTCAAGCAGCTGCATCTATCAGTAAGAAAGAGTTCAAGCAGCTGCATCTATCAGTAAGAAAGGGTCTAAGCAGCTACATATATCAATAAGAAAGAGTACAAGCAGCTGCATCTATCAATAAGAAAGAGTACAAGCAGCTGCATCTATCAATAAGAAAGGATCTAAGCAGCTACATATATCAATAAGAAAGGGTTCAAGCCGCTACATATATTCGTAAGAAAGGATCCAAGCAGCTACATATATCAGTAAGAAAGGGTCTAAGCAGCTACATCTATCAGTAAGAAAGAGTACAAGCAGCTGCATCTATCAGTAAGAAAGAGTACAAGCAGCTGCATCTATCAGTAAGAAAGGATCTAAGCAGCTACAACTATCAATAAGAAAGGGTCCAAGCAGCTACATCTATCAGTAAGAAAGAGTTCAAGCAGCTGCATCTATCAGTAAGAAAGAGTTCAAGCAGCTGCATCTATCAGTAAGAAAGGGTCTAAGCAGCTACATATATCAATAAGAAAGAGTACAAGCAGCTGCATCTATCAATAAGAAAGAGTACAAGCAGCTGCATCTATCAATAAGAAAGGATCTAAGCAGCTACATATATCAATAAGAAAGGGTTCAAGCCGCTACATATATTCGTAAGAAAGGGTCCAAGCAGCTACATATATCAGTAAGAAAGGGTCTAAGCAGCTACATCTATCAGTAAGAAAGAGTACAAGCAGCTGCATCTATCAGTAAGAAAGAGTACAAGCAGCTGCATCTATCAGTAAGAAAGGATCTAAGCAGCTACAACTATCAATAAGAAAGGGTCCAAGCAGCTACATCTATCAGTAAGAAAGAGTTCAAGCAGCTGCATCTATCAGTAAGAAAGAGTTCAAGCAGCTGCATCTATCAGTAAGAAAGGGTCTAAGCAGCTACATATATCAATAAGAAAGAGTACAAGCAGCTGCATCTATCAGTAAGAAAGAGTACAAGCAGCTGCATCTATCAATAAGAAAGGATCTAAGCAGCTACATATCAATAAGAAAGGGTTCAAGCCGCTACATATATTCGTAAGAAAGGGTCCAAGCAGCTACATATATCAGTAAGAAAGGATCTAAGCAGCTACATATATCAATAAGAAAGGGTTCAAGCCGCTACATATATTCGTAAGAAAGGGTCCAAGCAGCTACATATATCAGTAAGAAAGGATCTAAGCAGCTACATATATCAATAAGAAAGGGTCCCAGCAGCTACAACTATCAGTAAGAAACCGTTCAAGCAGCTACATATATTAGTAAGAAAGGGTCCAAGCAGCTACATATATTAGTAAGAAAGGGTCCAAGCAGCTACATATATTAGTAAGAAAGGGTCCAAGCAGCTACATATATCAGTAAGAAAGGATCTAAGCAGCTACATCTATCAGTAAGAAAGGGTCTAAGCAGCTACATCTATCAGTAAGAAAGGGTCTAAGCAGCTACATCTATCAGTAAGAAAGAGTACAAGCAGCTGCATCTATCAGTAAGAAAGAGTACAAGCAGCTGCATCTATCAGTAAGAAAGGATCTAAGCAGCTACAACTATCAATAAGAAAGGGTCCAAGCAGCTACATCTATCAGTAAGAAAGAGTTCAAGCAGCTGCATCTATCAGTAAGAAAGAGTTCAAGCAGCTGCATCTATCAGTAAGAAAGGGTCTAAGCAGCTACATATATCAATAAGAAAGAGTACAAGCAGCTGCATCTATCAGTAAGAAAGAGTACAAGCAGCTGCATCTATCAATAAGAAAGGATCTAAGCAGCTACATATATCAATAAGAAAGGGTTCAAGCCGCTACATATATTCGTAAGAAAGGGTCCAAGCAGCTACATATATCAGTAAGAAAGGATCTAAGCAGCTACATATATCAATAAGAAAGGGTCCCAGCAGCTACAACTATCAGTAAGAAACAGTTCAAGCAGCTACATATATTAGTAAGAAAGGGTCCAAGCAGCTACATATATTAGTAAGAAAGGGTCCAAGCAGCTACATATATTAGTAAGAAAGGGTCCAAGCAGCTACATATATCAGTAAGAAAGGGTCCCAGCAGCTACAACTATCAGTAAGAAACAGTTCAAGCAGCTACATCGATCAGTTCAAAATGGTACAAGCAGCTATACCTATCAGTAATAAATGGTTCAAGCAGCTACATCTACACTTAAGTAACAGTTCAAGCAGCTACGTCCATCAGTAAGAAAGGGTCCAAGCAGATACATCTATCAGTAAGAAAGGGTACCAGAAGTTACAACTATCAGTACGAAAGGGTCCCAACAGTTACAAATATCAGCAAAAAAGGGTCCCAGCAGTTATATCTATCAGTAATCAGCAAACATAAAAAACACTACCTACAGAACAATGCAAATCCAAAGGCCCACACACATCTCTCGCATGGTCTCTCGCCCCCTCTCCGCTTTCTCTCTCGCCCCCTAGCGCCCCGTGCTTTCGCGCCCCGTGCTTTCTCGCCCAGTCTCGTGCTTTCTCGCCCCGTCTCGTCCCCTCTCTCGCCCCCTAGCGCCCCGTGCTTTCTCGCCCTGTCTCGCTCTCTCTTGGCCCCTCTCGCTCTCTCGCCCCCTCTCTCGCCCCCTCTCTCGCCCCCTCTCTCCCTCATCTATCTCTCTCTCTTCGTTTTACTTCTACTCATGTTGCGGAGCTGGGTAGCATGAATAAACATGAGCAGCAGTAGAGGTGAGATGTAGACCAGTCAGTGGTAGGGTCAATCAATCACTATTTCACAGCATCATTCATATTCATTAGTGGCCTGGAGTCACATCCTCAGCACACAGACCTGGGCTGGACAGAGAGGAGACGTGTCTCTCAGTGTTAGTATTCATGAGGCAAGGAAAACAAGCTACAATCTACTTGTGTGTGTGTGCGTGTATGCGTGCAAGTTTGTGCATGTCAGCGACGAGAGCTAACACAGATTAACACCACATTGTCCATGGAAACAAACATAAGGCCCTCTCATTTGTGAACCTGCTCAAGGACATCATTAATCCAGGTGTGGTGTTTTTTCCCTTCCCTCACAACAGTAACTGTCACTCAGCACAGCAATCAGTGGCATATTTTCGAGCACTGTGAGAATTGGGGAGACAAAGGTTGGCAGTGAGAACATCTGTATAACAGTGTCTGGCTCTGCACTGTCTGCCTACCATGTCAGGATTTCACACATCCAAATGCCCTTAGAGAAGCTGCTTGAATTATTTAGGCACCAAGCCAAGAATGCTTTAAAACAAGTCTTGAACTCGAGACCCAATTAGGGCTCACTTTATTAACCACTCAAAAAGTTTCCAGTTGAGCGGACATAGAGGGACGACTTGGAGACACTAACTTGTCATTTCTAGTTAAAAGGGAGCGGGAGAAAGGTAAAGTATTTTAATCACAGGCGTGATTAAGGAGACAAAACAATAAGGTCACAGAAAATGGACATCTGTGTGCCAGTCAAAACAACTGCACTAAAAATCTTATCTGCCTTAACAGACTTAAAATAGATGGCCATAACATAACCAGACTGTGTTCTGAAGACAAAACAACTGGTAATGATTGACAGTTGCCTCCCATGTCTTGCATCTGCCAGTTGAGAGCTGATGGAAACGGCTGAGAGATGAGGAATGGTGGTGAGAGAGGGAGCAGAACCGAGGCAAGCAAAAGAGAAGAAGAGCCTGTTTACCTGGTAAGCGATAGGGCTGGGAGATTGCACTATAGTTCCTCAAATCCTTCTCTAATTAACCTGACCCTGCCGGCTTTAGACCTGTAAGCCTGGCGAGGCCCACACAATACATTAATTTCCAGCAGCCCCTTTTCCATGGCCGGAACAGCGGCACGGGCAGACAAAAGGATATTCCATCTCGGCGCGGATGTCATCGAGGCGATGGGAGAGCTCAATGGAGTCCTCCTCCTTGTTCTCATTGAACACCTTCAGTTGGATGTCCAGCTCCTCTGTCTCTTTCAGCTCCTGTAATTCAAAGAGACATGAATAGACTGTGGTAGACAGCAGAGGACTGGATGTACCTACAGTATGGATTAATTATATACACTGTAATCAGTACATACATAAAACAAAGCTAGCCTGATTGTCCTAGCCTATACTGGTTCCATTAATGGAGACAAGTGTATGCTGGTTTCCAAGTCACAGCTGTATGGGAACTAGGACACACATCCACCTCCTTCCCTGCCGGCCTGGTATACCTGAATCACCCAGCGCTCCACACCTGCTCCCTCAACGAGGAGCTATAATGGTGCACTTTACAACTTTCCTATGAATCATTGGCGTTAGGAGTTTACGGACGACACCAGGCCAAATGGAACCCAATTTCTGCAGCTATCAATCACCTCGCTGCTCTTCGGGCATGCCATCCGTCTTGCTTCGGAGAGGGAGTTAGCATGCAATGCAACAGAAAGGAGAGGTCTCAAAGACTCTCGGCCAATAGCAACCTCTCAGTACTTTATCATAGAACTGGTTCATTTTAGCTTTCCTCTTGGTCACCTGACTGTATTGGCTCCACAACACAACATAAATAGTGGGCCCCGCCTCTGATTAAATGCTGGCATTAAAGCTTCAAATGAGGCATTTGTAAATAATTGTAAAGGAAACACCATCATATCGGGGGGCAGATATGAAGATAATTAAACTAATGACAGCGATAATCAAGCGGAGCAGTCAAGATGACTTATTAACACGTGGAAAATTCCCCTCTGCAAATGAGGTCATGAGGGATGAGTGGATGCCGAGTGCAAGGATCTGTCTGCTGATTGATAATGATGCCACGGCGAGCTGTGATCAGTGAGGTGGTGCCGGCGGTGAGGTGAGCTAGAACAATCCAATATAATAATGGAAGCAATGTGGAGGCGAGACAGAAGGAAGAAGCTTTGTCTCTCACAGAGAAACAGGGAGAGGCAGGGAGGGCTAGGGACTAAAACTAACTGTTTAATGGGAGTTGGAGGGGGAGTCAATCATTCATTGTCCCAACTGGAAAATGTGTAGTGGACTGTTTCAGAGAGTTTAGGGTCCAAATCTGCCTCAACTCAGATGTACAAGTCTCACTTGCTAAATGAGGTTTTATGCATGTAAAACAACACACAAATGATCTCTATGCCCCTGAAGGTGTGTGACAGAGAGCCCGTTGCATTGTAACTCACCGGTAGGATCTTCTTGAGGCCACAGCGGAGGAACTCGTTGCGAAGATGTATCCTGAAGTCCAGATCGTCCGGAGAGGTGACCAGAGCGTTGATCAGCTGCATGCAGGCCACCTGTTGCCATGTACACACATGTTAGAGAGAACATATTTTTGTAATTCATTCTATTTAACATGAATCAACATGAAATTAAATGGTGATATAGTGATTTATCATGCATGGCCTCTCTGAATGGTATCAATCTATGTTATGATGTAGCAGGCACCGTTGAGTTAAAAGACCTTGGGGAGCGTATGTGTGAAACATTTCATGTGTATACAGTGCATTCGGAAAGTATTCAGACCCCTTTCTCCACATTTCGTTATGTTACAGCCTTATTCTAAAATTGTCCGTAGAGATCCTTGATGAAAAATCCTCAGCAATCTATACACAATACCCCACAATGACGAAGTGAAAACAAGTTTAGACATTTTTGCAAAAGTATATATTTTTAAATACCTTATTTACATAAGTATTCCGACCATTTCCTATGAGACTCGAAAATTGAGCTACGGTGCATCCTGTTTCCATTGGCCCTCCTTGAGATGTTTCGACAACTTGATTGGAGTCTACTTGCGGTAAATTCAATTGATTGGACATGATCTGGAAAGGTACACATCCCTCTATATGAGGTCCCACAGTTGACAGGGCATGTCGGAGAAAAAACCATGCCATGAGGTTGAAAGAATTGTCCTTAGAGATCAGAGACAGGATTGTGTTGAGGCACAGATCTGGGGAAGGGTACCAAACATTTCTACAACATTGAAGGTCCCCAAGAACACAGTGGCCTACATCGTTCTTAAATGGAAGAAGTCTTGAACCACTAAGACTCATCCTAGAGTTGTCTGCCCGGACAAACGGAGCAATCGGCGAGAAGTGCCATGGTCAGGGAGGGGACCAAGTATCTGATGGTCACTCAGAGAGCTCTAGAGTTCCTCTGTGGAGATTGGAGAACCTTCCAGAAGGACAACAAACTCTGTTGCTCTCCACCAATCAGGCCTTTATGGTAGAGTGACCAGACTGAAGCCACTCCACAGTAAAAAAAACCATGACAGCCCACTTGGAGTCTGCCAAAAGGCACCTAAAGACTCCCAGACCATGAGAAACAAGATTCTCTGGTGAAACCAGATAGAACTATTTGACCTGAATGCCAAGTGTCACGTCTGGAGGAAACCTGGCACCATCCCTACAGTGAAACATGGTGGTGGCAGCATCATGCTGTGGCGATGTTTTTCAGTGGCAGGATCACTTTCCAACAGGACAATGACCCTAAGCACAGAGCCAAGACAACGCAGGAGTGGCTTCGGGACAAGTCTATGAACGTCCTTGAGTGGCCCAGCCAGAGCCCGGACTCGAACATCTCTGGGGAGACCTGAAAATAGATGTGCAGCAACGCTCCCCATTCTGGTCATGGCTCATGGCCCATTATCTCAGAAACCCTAGACCCAATTTGCATACCGCCCAAACAGATCCACAGATTATGCAATCTCTATTGCACTTCACACCACCCTTTCCCACATGGACAAAAGGAACACCTGTGTGAGAATTCTATTCATTGACTAGAGCTCAGCGTTCAACAACATAGTGCCCTCAAAGCCAATCAATAAGCTAAGGACCCTGGACTAAACACCTCCCTCTGCAACTGGATCCTGGTATGGATAGGTAACAACACATCCGCCATGCTGATCCTCAACACAGGAGCCCCAGATGCTCCTGTGCTCAGGTGCTCAGTCCACTCCCGAACTGCCTGTTCACTCATGACTGCACAGACAGGCATGACTCCAACACCATCATTAAGTTTGCAGATGACAGAACAGTGGTAAGGCTGATCACCGACAAGGACGAGACGGCCTATTGGGAGGAGGTCAGAGACCTGGCCGTGTGGTGCCAGAATAACAACCTTTCCTTCAACGTGATCAAGACAAATGAGATGATTGTGGACTACAGGAAAAAGAGGACCGAGCACGCGCCCATTCTCATCGACAGGGCTGCAGTGGAGAAGGATGAGAGCTTCAAGTTCCTTCGTGTCGACATCACCAACACACAAACATGGTCCAAGCACACCAAAACAGTTGTGAAGAGGACACAACAAAAACTATTCCCCCTCAAGAGACTGAAAACATTTGGCATGGGTCCTCAGATCCTCAAAAGGTTCTACAGCTGCACCATCGAGAGCATCCTGACTGGTTGCATCACTGCCTGGTATGGCAACTGCTCGGCCGCCGACCGCAAGGCACTACAGAGGGTACTAGGAATGGTCCAGTACGTCACTGGGGCCAAGCTTCCTGCCATCCAGGACCGCTATACCAGGCGGCGTCAGAAGAAGAACCTAAAAATTGTCAAAGTCTCCAGCGACCCTAGTCATAGACTGTTCTCTCTGCTACCGAATGGCAAGCAGTACCGGAGTGCCAAGTTTAGGTCCAAGAGGCTTCTAATAAATAATAATATAATAATAACGACCTTCATGTACATATTTCCTCAACTAACAGGTGCCCTCGCACATTTACTCTGTACCGGTACCTCCCTGTATATAGTCTTGCTATTGTTATTTTACTGATGTTCTTTAATTACTTGTTACTTATATTTATTATACGTATCCATATTTTTTAAACTGCATTGTTGGTTAAAGGCTCGTAAGTAAGCATTTCAGTAAAAGTTCAGCGCATGTGACTACATTTTTTTATTTGATGCTGCTTTGCTGGTGACACTGTTGTGATTTATTTAGAATTCAAGGCACACTTAACCAGCATGGCTACCACAGCATTCTGCAGCGATATGCCATCCCACCTGGTTTGCGTTTAGTGGGACTAACATTTGTTTTCAACAGGACAATGACCCAACACACCTCCAGGCTGTGTAAGGGCTATTTGACCAAGAAGGAGAGTGATGGAGTGCTGCATTAGATGTTCTGGCCTCCACAATCACCCGACCAATTGAGATGGTTTGGACCGTAGAGTGAAGGAAAAGCAGCCAACAAGTGCACAGTATATGTGGGAAGTCTTTCAAGACTGTTGGAAAAGCATTCCAGGTGAAGCCGGTTGAGAGAATGCCAAGAGTGTGCAAAGCTGTCAAAGACAAATGGTGGCTATTTTGAAGAATCTCAAACATAAAATATATTTGGATTTTTTAAACACTTTTTTTTAACCACATGTGTTATTTCATAGTTTTGATGTCTTCACTATTATTCTAAAATGTAGAAAATAGTAAAAAATAAAGAAAAACCCTTCAATAAGTAGGTGTGTCCATATATAAACTCAGCAAATAAAGAAAGGCCCTCTCACTGACAACTGAGTTTATTTTCAGCAAACTTAACATGTGTAAATATTTGTATGAACACAAGATTCAACAACAGACATAAACTGAACAAGTTCCACAGACATGTGACTAACAGAAATGGATTAATGTGTCCCTGAACAGAGGGGGGGGGTCAAAATTAACCGTCAGTATCTGGTGTGGCCACCAGCTGCATTAAGTACTGCAGTGCATCTTCTCCTCATGGACTGCACCAGATTTCCCAGTTCTTGCTGTGAGATGTTACCCCACTCATCCACCAAGACTCCTGCAAGTTCCCGGAAATTTCTGAGGGGAATGGCCCTAGCCCTCGCCCACCGATCCAACAGGTCCCAGATGGGACTGAGATGGGATTGAGATCCGGGCTCTTCACTTGCCATGGCAGAATACAGACATTCCTGTCTTGAAGGAAATCACGCACAGAACGAGCAGTATGGCTGGTGGCATTGTCTTGCTAGACATCTTCACAGTAGTCTGCCACTGTGAGGATGATCAGCTGTCCGTCCTGTCTCCCTTTAGCGTTGTCTTAGTCGTCTCACAATACAGATATTGCAAGCCTCTGAGCCTGCAGGAAGGTTACCACATGAGGGAGGAGGATGTCTTCCCTGTAACGCACAGTGTTGAGATTGCCTGCAATGACAACAAGCTCAGTCCGATGATACTGTGACACAACACCACAGACCATGATGGGCCCTCCACCTCCAAATCGATCCCGCTCCAGAGTACAGGCCTCGGTGTCACGCTCATTCCTTCAACGATAAATGAGAATCCGACCATCACCCCTGGTGAGACAAAACCGTGACTCTTTTTGCCAGTCCTGTCTGGTCCAGCGACGGTCGGTTTGTGCCCATAAGCGACGTTGTTGCCGGTGATGTAAGGCAGGTCCACACCAGACAAAAGGCCTACAAGCCCTCAGTCCAGCCTCTCTCAGCCTATTGCGGACAGTCTGAGCACTGATGGAGGGATTGTGCATTCCTGGTGTAACTCGGGCAGTTGTTGTTGCCCTCCTGTACCTGTACCGCAGGTGTGATGTTCGGATGTACCAATCCTGTGCAGGTGTTACATGAGGTCTGCCACTGCAAGGATGATCAGCTGTCTGTCCTGTCTCCCTGGAGCGCTGTCTTAGGCGTCTCACAGTACAGACATTGCCCAGGCCACATCGTCAGTCCTCATGCCTCCTTGCAGCATGCCTAAGGCACGTTCACACAGGTGAGCAGGGACCCTGGGCATATCTCTTTTGATGTTTTTGGAGTCAGTAGAAAGGCCTCTTTAGTGTCCTAAGTTTTCATAACTGTGACCTTAATTGCCTACCGTCTGTAAGCTGTTAGTGTCTTAACGACCGTTCCACAGCTGCAATTGCATTAATTGTTTATGGTTCATAGAACAATCATGGGAAACAGTGTTTAAACCCTCTACAATGAAGATCTGTGAAGTTATTTTGATTTTTATGAATTATCTTGGAAAGACAGGGTCCTGAAAAAGACGTCTCTTTTTTTGCTGAGTTTACATATATATATATATATATATATATATATATATTATGTTTATTAGCAAAAATGTTTTAAAAAACTTTTTTTTTCTGTCATTATGGTGTATTATGTGTCGATTGATGAAGAAAAAAACTATGTAAACCATTTTAAAATAACCTAACAATGTGTGGAAAAAGGGGTCTGAATACTTTCTGAAGGCAATGTATATTCCTCTCCTAGAGAGGAGAGGAAAGACAGGAAAGAGGAGTGGATAAGAGGGGAGAGATAGTCTGGTGTAGAGGTAGAAAAAAGTAGAAGGTAAGAGGAAGTGGAAAAGAGAAGAGGTCTGGGGAATCTACTGGCCAGATGTGCATGTGTAATTGATTTATTGGATTAGGGAAGAGTAGAGGGATGGAAGGGCAGGAGAATGAGGGGAAAGGGAAAATGCTGATGGGGCTTAATGGGATGTAAGGTGGCTCCGGGGAGCTGCACCAGGAGAAGACGGAGTGTTCCTCTGACAGGCGGATCGATCGGGAACTGAAGGAGCTCTGTGATTGACTTGAAAAGTACCCTATAGAAAACCTCTTATTGGCATGTTTGTATTGGCCCACATCTTTTTAACGGGTCGTAGTGAATGCTGTCGCTTGGCTGTTCTTCACACCGATTCCTCCTGTTGGTGTTTTTCCTGGCGAGAGGTTTACAGCCAAACACATGCACACCCGTGCGCACACACACAGGGGCACACACACACACACACACAATCATCACGCTAGCCCAATTCATGCCCTCAGAGAACATAACTAGCGGGAATTCGCCTGGCAATGGGGAATAATAGCCATCTGGAATGAACAGCATTGGTTTGTTTATCAATGTGTTTTTTCCCCTTTCTATAGCCCGGGGACAGTGGAATCGAACAGGTTTGTATTAATCCAGTGGAGTGAGGGAATATGGTATTATGGTTTATGGGGACATGTCAGTGCTAATGGAGACTCTTTACATATGCACCAGGCCTGCCGCACACCGGGAAAACAGCAAGCTTAAGGAGAATTCTAAAAGGTTGTTCTGTGCTGCACCAGCCCTACTGGTGGGGTAGAAGGGGATGGGATAGTTGCTTTGAGAACATGCCAATGGTGTCAGGCAGCAGCAACATAGCAGACATCAAACCACTCCAATAGGACCTCCAGAGCCTTGGACCAAGAGCTGGGCATCCAAGCCTGAAGTCTACCCACCAGGGATGCTACGCTAGAATCTTTCTGAAACTCCACTAGCTTAACTCCCATCTCTTTACTCCCATCTTTAGTCTTTCAAAACTATTTCGAGAGTTATGAGTGACTGAGGGAGCTTCATGGGCCTAATGTTGTGGTTTTCTTCTCTTCGTCTACGTGTAGATTTGTCCTCCTATCGTATGAAGCAGACAGACCTCGACCATGTTTGTTGTGTGGAATTGGATTGAGGAGGGTTATTGTGGTGCTTGTTTTTGGGGTTGGCGACGGTGCAAGAAGGGAGCTCGGGCATCATGTGAGCCGTGCTTGCCGTAGGAGGTTTTTTGTCAGTGTAATTAAAAGTGGGACTGCTGGGACGGTTTAAAGTCGGGATGCAGGCTGGCTTTCACTCTGCAGTGGAGAGAGCAAAGCCCGAACTGCGGCAAAACCCATTTTAATCACATTAACAAAGTCAGGCTCCACAGCACCATCACAAGTTTTTTTTAAGTATTCTAATTTCTTTGAACCTTCTACATCAGCAAGGTAGTTTAATTTATTTCACAATTAGCGGCGGCTCTTTTCATTAGCGGACATTTTATGGAGGAAAACAAGCAGCACAATCCAGGGATTTCTACCTCCCCTCCTTCCTCCATTCCTCTTTCCCCCATCCATTCCTCCTTCCCCCATCCATTCCTCCTTCCTCCATCCCTCCCTACCCATCCATCCCTCCTTCCCCCATCCATCCCTCCTTCCCCCATCCATTCCTCCTTCCCCCATCCATTCCTCCTTCCCCCATCCATTCCTCCTTCCCCCATCCATTCCTCCTTCCCCCATCCATTCCTCCTTCCTC
Source organism: Oncorhynchus gorbuscha (assembly GCF_021184085.1). NCBI lineage: Eukaryota > Metazoa > Chordata > Actinopteri > Salmoniformes > Salmonidae > Oncorhynchus > Oncorhynchus gorbuscha. The sequence continues at coordinate 79,570,126 of NC_060185.1, forward strand.
CATCCCTCCCTACCCATCCATCCCTACTTCCTCCATCCATCCCTCCTTCCCCCATCCATCTCCTCCTTCCCCCATCCATCTCCTCCTTCCCCCATCCATCTCCTCCTTCCCCCATCCATCTCCTCCTTCCCCCATCCATCTCCTCCTTCCCTAACCCTCCCTCATCCCCTCATCCCTCCTTCCCTCATCTCCCGTTCCTCCCTTATCTCCTTCCCATATTCCCCCCCCCATCTACAAACAATTTGACAAATTATGAAATTTAAAAAAAGACCGCTTGCACAAAAGTGCCAGAGAAAGAAACAGTGAAGGGAAAATAACAGAAGTAAAGACAGGTATGTTGCTGCATGGTTGCCCTTTTCCTCTGGGTCCTCAGAGACCCGCTCAACAACACTGAGAAAAAGCTGAAAAATATTTGTTACGAGGATGGGAAAAAACATTTCTGGAAGTCAACATCTCTCTTCTGGTCTTGTGTTATATTTCAGAGTTCTCAAAAGACTTCTCAAAAGAGTCCTCAAAAGAGAGTAGAACAGTTCTGGTAGAGCTCCTCTAGTGAAGCAGGTGGTGTTGATTAGGCCAGGAGAAAGAACCCTTGGTCGACTCCCATCAAACAGCTTAGGTGCCAGAGGTTGACAAGCAGACACAAAGCAAGGAGGGCAAGGGAGATGAAATGTGTGTACCCGTCGACAGGGGCTGAGGTACAGTAGACCCCTGAGTGACAGAACTGTCAATTTCAACCTGTCCCTCCGCGTCAAACACCGGCTTCAAGCCAAGAGGCCATTTGTGAGAATGACACTGACTAGAGCAGAGTTCTCTCCATTGCACATGACATGGCAGACTCAAATGATTTGACATTGTTATGTGTGATGTGCATAAATGTGAGCTTAAAAATATGTTTCTTTCCACAACTTGTCTCAGAGGCCTACAGGTTGAGGTCATAGATAAAACTTGGAAGGGTTGATAAACAGAATATTGATGTATGACTCAAATCCAAGCAGACTAGCATTGAAATAACACAGTCATCTCACCATGGGCTACTCCGTAAGGGGCAGGTTGAAAGAGTGTTGTGGATGGAAGTGGATATTTATGGAGGTTCTTATGGAAAGACGTGAGAATGTCCTCAATGTCACACGTAAATCACACACGGTTGTCAATGGGATTTGCACAAAATGCGAGTTTGTGACTGTGTGTGTGTGTCTGTCCAAAAGAGGTTGTAAAATGCTGACCTGGAGCTGTTGGGCCTCGTGATTTTCCAGTCCCTCCACTATCGGAGCAAATCTCTCCTTGTTATTCCTCTCCGCTGCAATCGTCATGGCAGCCAGGATCTTATCCAGGCTGAGAGAAAACAAAAAGACTGAAAAGTCAACAAACGCCTTTATCGCCCTACCACCAGGACATTTACTCACACCTCCACCTCACATATCATCTCATCTGTCCCCTTGTCTTGGTCAGGGACGCTCTATGGGGACCCAAGACAAATGGCCTAGCCTGAGTCTTTGTTTGCAACCCTGTGCATTATAGGTATCCAATTGATCTACTTTAGTGTTCATTGCTCTGGTAATGTTCAGAGAAAGTCTTTATAGCTGATGTTATCTATTGTCAAAGCTATTCATAATAAAAATGCTGTTTGTGATGCCAAGGCAGGGGCAATTTATTGCAGGGAGAAGGCTACAGGACTACTTTATAAAAACACATTGTTGTGAAAGCAAATTAGACCGTTTACAATGGCTCACGGCAACTTTGCTGAATAGTGATTTGGGGAAATTTCAAACGAAGGCCTCACACTGCTATGTGCCTGCACAAAGGGGCTGCAACACAAGTAGGTGAAGACAGTTTAAATAGCCACTTTAGTAAACAGCAAACAAAAGTTTTGGACGTTGAGCCCCTTCTTTATCTGGATGAGCTTTATCACGCCATCAGTCGTCGGGGCCTCTCTCATCGGGGTTGGAAATGGTTTGCTGTCAAGCTTTTATCTTCTATACACAGGAGAAGCACATCCGAAAGAAAGAAAGAGGGAGGGAGGGAGGGAGGGAGGGAGGGAGGGAGGGAGGGGGAGGGAGGGAGGGAGGGAGGGAGGGAGGGAGGGAGGGAGGGAGGGAGGGAGGGAGGGGGAGGGAGGGAGATCACGAGAGCTCTTGTTTTATATTTCTTTTTCAGCACATTCTTTTTTCTGTTTCTCTCCACTTTGCCATCCAGGGCGGTGAAGTGTTCGTGGGTCCTCAGGGAGGGAGGATGGCTCACGACCGAGCCATGCCTGTGATCTTCCCCCCTCGCTCCAAAATAGTCTGGCAGAGGAGCAAAGAGAGGGAAGATGCGGAGGAAACTACCGACCCAGCACCACCCAACCCTTGACTTTTTTTCCGGAAAGTGAGGCCTTAGCTCTATTTCCTGTCAATCAGCTATGCATGCTTAAACAGGGCTGTTTAAGCATGCACATGTGTGTGTGTGTGTGTGTCTGTGTTTTTCTTAAAGTATATTGGAAATTGAGTATGACGGCAGCTTAGTTATAGTTAGTACTAGAAGATTAATTTCAGGCGAGTAATTTTACATTCCTAGATTAAACATAGCAGGGGCCAAAACCACGGTCACACAGAGACATTCGGCAGGGGCTGATATATAAGAAACAGTTTTAACTAGATTCTCGTATTTGTCCATTTGTTTATTTTCCTCCGCTGCATGCAGAGCTACTTTGAAGTCCCGTTGTTATTTTAGTCCAGCTCAATACAAAAGAGCTCCCCTGGATTCAATGTATAATCTGTCAGCCAAACTGTGTGTTCATGGCCAACAACACTGAGCACTGAATTACATTACACAGCCCACACTGCTAAATCAGAACATGTTAACGGACGGACATCTCAAAGCCCTCGCTGCAAATGTAACATGAGTGCACAGAATGTATTGTGTTAGGGCCAGTGACAGGTTGTCTACAAATCTACTTCCTTAATGTGATTATAGAAATGAGGGTTGCTAGGGGGGAGAAGTGGGGATGAAGACCATGGCTGGCACTGAGAGAAGTGTGAAATTGAGGATATTATAATGGTAGATTAGTGTTGAATGTTGCGGTGAACTTACATGTTTTCCTCTCCAATGATGCAGATAGCTGAGAGGATCTTGACGATCTCTGTCATCATACTGGTCTGTTTTGGGTCAATGGCCCTGGCCAGGAGATGCAAGCTTCGCTCATCTCCCAGGATCCTTTGCAGTCCATACTGCAAGGGAAAATGGAGATTATGATGAATTGAGCCAATTCAGGCCAGGACTGTGGGGACAAATACTTATAGTCCTTCCCTAACTTTAAATATATATTGGACTCAAGTATACTTGAACACATATTGGGATTTTGTTCAAGGGTAGCAATATCAATAGCTCATCCATCCTCACTTTCCAAAGATGAGACAGTGCTGCTTACCAAAAAATAATAATGAAATACTTGATGACAATGGGTTGAATATGGCAAATTAACTCGGCTTTACTTGTCCATAATAGCTATCGTCACAGTCCATTCATTTTAGATAGGAAAAACGGCCAAACTGGTTTCACCATACAGGATTTTGAGAAGAAAACCTACTCGGTACAAAGTAATACCACTTTTCATTCATTTAATTTCTACCACTCTTTCAATGTGAATAGTTTTGCCATTGAAATTTAGTCATTGAAACTATATACATTTCAGTCTCTGGTTTGTAGCACTTCAGGGTGAATACAGAACCACTTCTACACTGTACTGTCCTTCTCTTCCCTCCTCAAATTAAATTGAGTCGATATAACAGGCGGAATAAAGGATTACAATGATTGTTCAAGTGGTTGAGGGCCCACGTTGGGTGCCAATTGAATCCTGATTTTTGGCTTTCTGAAAACATTGAAGAATCGAGAAACTGCTGAACATTAAACTTTTAAATGAAGGCCTTGGAACAACCCAACCGATACAAACCTTATTGTTCATGAAGGCCTCGGAACAACCCAACCCGTACAAACCTTATTGTTCATGAAGGCCTTGGAACAACCCAACCCGTACAAACCTTATTGTTCATGAAGGTCTTGGAACAACCCAACCCATACAAACCTTATTGTTCATGAAGGTCTTGGAACAACCCAACCCGTACAAACCTTATTGTTCATGAAGGCATTGGAACAACCCAACCCGTACAAACCTTATTGTTCATGAAGGTCTTGGAACAACCCAACCCGTACAAACCTTATTGTTCATGAAGGTCTTGGAACAACCCAACCCGTACAAACCTTATTGTTCATGAAGGTCTTGGAACAACCCAACCCGTACAAACCTTATTGTTCATGAAGGCCTTGGAACAACCCAACCGATACAAACCTTATTGTTCATGAAGGTCTTGGAACAACCCAACCCGTACAAACCTTATTGTTCATGAAGGTCTTGGAACAACCCAACCCGTACAAACCTTATTGTTCATGAAGGCCTTGGAACAACCCAACCCGTACAAACCTTATTGTTCATGAAGGTCTTGGAACAACCCAACCCGTACAAACCTTATTGTTCATGAAGGCCTTGGAACAACCCAACCGATACAAACCTTATTGTTCATGAAGGTCTTGGAACAACCCAACCCGTACAAACCTTATTGTTCATGAAGGTCTTGGAACAACCCAACCCGTACAAACCTTATTGTTCATGAAGGCCTTGGAACAACCCAACCCGTACAAACCTTATTGTTCATGAAGGCCTTGGAACAACCCAACCCGTACAAACCTTATTGTTCATGAAGGCCTTGAGACACTGGATCAGCTTGTGCTGGTTCCTTTTGTCTATACTTTCTGGCCTGAAAAAGACAAGTGAAAGGACAGGAATGAGAATACGAGAGGGAAGAATACATTTAGACAGTATTGAGGGCGTATTGAGAGACGAGAAGTCGTTGTACTGTGAGATGCTTACTGTTTCTTGTCCAGCAACTTATCCAATGCATCCAAGAGGAGGCCTAGTCCTTCATGGCCAAAGTTGTTCACCCAGCTAGGAAACAGAAGAAAAATGAGTCAGAAAAGTCAGACAACATACATGGTCCTGTGCCAGACCAACAGATGTCGAATCACACATCAAAATAACACAAAAGTCATTGGTGGTATTGGTTTCATTGTCTCTGAGGGACAGAAATCCTCTCCACAATATGATTGGATATGGAGAAAATCATTGTCTCTATTTTTCCTGGTTATTTCTTTGGAGAATCTATTTATGAGACATCGAAAATCAACACGGCCCTCTTTTTTGTAACACTAAATGCTAGAATGTGTATCACATTCATTTACAGGCAAAGGAAGAATCTTCCATCCTATGTCCTGCTCCTGTGTTCTAGCAGTGTTCTTCTAGGCCCCACACAGCCTGCTGTAGCAACGCCAAAAGATTAAGCAATGCAAGAAAGATAACACTGTAATCGATAATGGATCGCAGGAGATAATTGGCTATAAACCACAAACGTATCTAGAGACAGCAAATGATCCAGTGCAGATGAGACTGTTTGTCAGCGATGGGGGCAGGGGCCGACCCCCCGATCACAGCCTGATTATGACATTAGCATCACTTCTCGCCGCCAGACTGTCAATAAAACAAAACGCATTGAGCATTTTTTAGCGCTAAAGGGTCATAATTCAATGATTTAATCCGCCTTTTTGATAATGATTCAAAGCGATTAATAGCATGCATATTAATGTCATTTGTATTGAGTTGGAGAAGACCCTCGATTAGGGCCAATGCGTACTGCCCAAGGCGGCTCTGCCAAGGTGAAGTGAGGTCGCTATTTTGCAACAGAATAAATGGAGAATTATTAAGACTACCAAAGCCCTCCGAAACCATTCCTCAAAATGCATTACCAGGCCAAGCCCAACCCAATTTGCACATTATTACCACTATGATGTACAGTATAATGATCTGCTTTGTTAATAAAACCAAATAGCATAATGTTCAAAATGTATAACTGTCTGTTTACCGAAGAGGTTGCGTCAGGCAGCTCATTGCATGCAAACACAGTTAGCTAAGCCCCAATAACAAAAATGAGATCTCGGGGAATCAATCTAGCCCGACTCAATGTAGAGCACAATCACACTGCTGTTTATGACAGCCGACATCAATACAGAGAGTAGGAACAAATGAGTGATGTGAGACAACAAAACGGGTAAAGAGGCGACATGGTTGACGGAGCACAATTCGGTAAATCCACAATCATTTTGTTTATGCTCGCCGATTCGCCACTGTAGGGCTTATGTGAGAGCTAGGGGAAATGAAGCCAATATTTGTGGAGAGATATTCTGATTATTACACGGTGCGCAGTGTAACCTGAGATTCAAGGCACAAATACCAGGCGGTTGTGTACAATGTCTTGGAGTGCAAAACAGGGGGGGGGTCGCAAAAGCTACCATGACACCCAAATTAGATCCATTGGGTGAACAAGTTTGTAGCTCAGGCGGATTAAAGGTCACCCAGCCAGGCCTGATATGCTGGACAGTGATATGACACAATCCATGTGGTTGAAATAACCTGTGTCTCAACACGACCTCTTCTTCAACAAGATGGAAAGTAAACAAAGCAAAACAGCGCTATTCCACAGACAACACTGATAGATGAAAGCTGAAGTTGAAGACGCATCCCGTCCCTAGCATGTTATGACAAGCTTTTATTGTTCTGAGGCGGCTATCTTTTCACTGCTGGGAAATCAAGCGGCTTTCGTTTGGAGGTGCCTGAAGTGGATAGATAGTGAAGTTAGGTCTGTCTGTCTGTATGTCTCTCTGTCGATGTTGCCAATCCTTCTGTCGGTCCATCGGTCTGTCAAAGGTGCAACAGCACAGTAGCCAAATAGGATGCTCTTCCCTTTCAGCTTCCTTCTCCCTCAATTTGTGGCATGCATCAGGATCTCATTAACTTGGGGTGGAACTTGTTCATGAGCAATTGATGGATATAATCTTGCAGTTAAGTGCCATCAAATCATGTTACTTTCCACAATCATGTACATTCCGCAGGCTAATGATAAAGGCATGGTTTGCCTTAGGGACGGACCAATTTTATGTGTACTATTTCTGCTGGTTTGATTATGTTGTATTTACATTAAGTGCCACAAAATATATATATATATAAGATGTCACAGTCCCAAATGGAAACGTATACATCTGACCTTTGCAGTCACCATGTAGCTCACGAAATGAAACAATTAGCTGCCTTTGTGGGTCACTATCAAGTATACCATATAGGTTGTTGAATGTGTTTGGCGAGTCGTGTTAATCATATTCCTACAAGCAGATTTGGCATGGGAAATGTCACTGCTGCTGGAGAGAATGCTTTGCTTGTGTTCACCAGCCACAGCAACAGACCGAACGGAATTGTTCTGTGGAATCTGACACGCATTCAGTCTGTCTGACCAACCAGCTGGCCTGTCCTGTGATGCCTTTTATGCACATTGATTTCAGCCAGTGGCCCAACATTGTTCTTTCTTGTTGTGTTATTTCGTTGGGACAGGCGTCGGGGAGTATTATGTTATTGAGAGCTCTGTGTGAGAGAGCAATATCTTTCATATTGGATTACGGGCTAAGCCATACCGCTGTCCCACTCTGCCACTCCTGACCTATTCAGCACTGCTGTATTCCACTTGAGAACTTGTGCTCTTAGCAACAAATTGCTCTCGACATTATAACCTGAACCTGAGCACCGGCAGGCTGCCAGCCTTGTGATTCTGCATTCTGAAGGCCATAAGCATTTCCTCCCAATCAATGCAATGACTTACTGAAGGAACCAGAATAGCATGCCCAATGAGAATGATGTCAAACACCCACACATATAGAACATTGGAATATCATCCAAAACAATTGCATTGTATTTTAATTACACACTAGGTTCTACTCTGCATAGTTATATATTGTATAAATACTATGAAGCAAATCAGTCATAGTGGTAACAAGACAAATAGTGTATACCAATGACTGCAGTTAGCACGCAACATCTCCATTTTGCTCTTTGGTCAGACAGAAGGTATTTAGTTCACATTCTCAGGAATGATGAAATTAGCATTTATCCTTTCAGAAGCTGTTATAGCTTATATAAAGCAGACGTCAGTATCCTCAAACAATTGGTTCTCAGAAAGGTTATGACCTTTGCAATAGCAAGAAAAGAGTGACGAGTAGCTTATTAATGAGTAAAAATACAGACATCTTTGTGAATAGGACTTAATGAATGGCCTAGCCTTTCCACTTTCTGACCTCGACTTCCTGTATGTCTCCTCTGTCCTCTGGGCATCAGGCATATTACACAACACAAACCAGGAAGGAGAAAGGTCAAAATATGAAATACCTAGAAGCATTTGACTCACATAGAAAGTTGTGATCTCAATAGGCAATGATGGAAATAATGGAAGAGGGAAGGGTAACACAGAGATGGCATTGTGTGTTAGAGATCAGGGTGCCATTTGAGATGCACCACCACTCTTTTCACGTGGTTGTTTCTTCTATTATGAGTGGATTGAAGTGCTCAGCTGTCACGACCACACACACCTCTCTAATGAAGTTGTATACTTGTACTCCCCTGCCTCTTCTGTCCTCTCTAGCAGATCAGTTTTGATGACGGGACATAAATGGGATCTCTTGCATTCTCCGCCAGGTGTCTGGCCCACCTTCTTCCATTCAGATAGGGACGTAGAAGAGCGGACAATAGAAGTAATAATTGTTGCTTTGAACACAGTGACAATGGGAGCGCCCGTACCCTGTAGAAACCACTGTCAAAACCCTCTAGAAACCACTTTCGAAAAACCCTGTACAAACCAATGTAGAAACCCTGTAGAAATGCATGGCTAATTTCAGCACAGGGGAGAGTGGACAGCACCAGGCGACGGTGGAGTGGCTATGTGACTGACCACACAGGCACATTAACCTTCCTAGCGAGAGAGGCGAGGGAGAGAGGCAAGAAACGATAGAAAGGCAAGAGAGAGAAAGAGGCGAGAAAGAGAATGTGGCAACAAATCACATCACATTTTATTGGTCGCTTACACATTTTACAGATGTTATTACAGGTGCATTGAAATGCTGCACCTGTGATAACATCTAGCTCCAACAGTGAAGTAATACCTAACAATACAAAACAATACACATAAATCCCCAAAATTAAAAGAAAGGAATTAAGAAATATCAGAACGAGCAATGCCAGATACATTACATGACCAAACGTATGTGGACACCTGCTCGTTGAAAATCTCATTTCAAAATGGATGGAACCTCGCTTTGTGCACGGGGCATTGTCACGCTGAAACAGGAAAGGGCCTTCCCCAAACTGTGGCCACACAGTTGGAAGCATAGAATCGTCTAGAATGTCATATGCTGTAGCGTTAAGATTTCCCTTAACTGGAACTAAGGGGCCTGTACCATGAAAAACAGCATCAGACTATTATTCCTCCTCCACAAAACTTTACAGGTGGCACTATGTATTAGGGCATGTAGCGTTCTCCTGGCATCCGCCAAACCCAGATGGTACTCCAGAGTCCGATGGTGGCGAGGTTTACACCACTCCAGCCGACGCCATTGGCATTGCGCATGGTGATCTTAGGCAGTTATTGTGCTGACATTGCTTCCAGTGGCAGTTTGGAACTCGGGAGTGAGTGTTGCAACCGAGGACAGACTATTTTAAGCGCTACGCGCTTCAGGACTCTGCGTTCCCGTTCTGTGAGCTTGTCTGACCTACCACTTCGTGGCTGAGCTATTGTTGCTCATAGATGTTTCCACTTCACAATAACAGCAATTACAGTCGACCAGGGCAGCTATTTGACGAAATGACTTGTCAGTCAGGGCTTTCTCCCGTGAATGTTTGTCTATGGAGATTGCATGGCAATGTGCACAATTTTAGACACCTGTCAGCCATGGGTGTGGCTGAAATAGCAGAATTCACTGCTTTGAAGGGGTGTCCACATACTTTGTATATATAGTGTATGTAAATGTTGTAAAATAGAAAAGGTGTGTACAGCAGTAGTTATATAGGATGCGCCATGAATAGAATACAATATATACATATAAAGTGGGTAAAACAGTATGTAAACATTATTAAAGTGACCAATGTTCAATAACCATGTACATAGGGCAGCAGTCTCTAAGGTGCAGGGTAGAATACAGGGTGGTAGCCGGCTAGTAACAGTGACTAAGTTCAGGGCAGGGTACTGGGTGGAGGCTGGCTAGTGATGACTGTTTATCAGTCTGATGGCCTGGAGATAGAAGCTGTTTTTCAGTCTCTTGGTCCCAGCTTTGATTCACCTGTACTGTCTCAGCTTTCTAGATGGTACAGGCCGTGGCTCGGGTGGCTGTAAATGTCCTGGACGGCAGGCCGTGTGCCCCCGTTGATGCGTTGGACCCCTCCAGCACCGAGGCTAGACGACATTTATCAAAATGTCATAATTGATCGTGCCCGTTAATTGAAATAGGGGTTGTATGGAGTTATACCTCTGTGGAGGAATGCCACGGTTTGATATGGTAAGCAGTATAGGACCTGCACATCCACAGATGCTTCACCCCCTAGTGAGACGCTCTCTTTTCATCTTGACAGCCAGGAAAGAAATCAGTCAGTGCCACCTCCCTCATTCTAATACTAGAATATCTGTGCAAAGAGATGAGTTAATTAATCATTCAAGTCATAGGCCTGAATTAAATAGTTGTATTCTTACTTCATGTATTTCATATTTTTTCCTCTTTGTGGATTCCACCACAGCAGTAGTTCTTGAGGGACTGCGATCAGTTAACTCACATATTGTCTCTCTCTATTGAGCTGGTGTTCCACTGCCCCTAACAGCAGACCGCTGTGAACTGTCATTTTACAGAGGAACGATTAGGTCGCCTGATTTTCAGGAAACACATGTGTGGCAACATGACAATATCCATAGAAATATATTGAAACTTACTGTAAATAGAAACTCCGAATAACAATTTAATATCCAACCACCACTTCCTGTTAAAGAAAATATTGACACTGACACCTGGATTGTGTTCTTACTAACATAACTGCAAATTGTAACCTATCCATAATACACCATTGGGTATTGACAAAAAAAGGAAAAGGAAGTTGTTGAAATTGCAAAAGCTGTGGATGTAGAGCAATAGACTGTCAATTATCCCCCTGTTTAGTTCATTAGGATCCCCATTAGCTACTGGACATGCAGATATGGAAATTAGATTTATCTACTGTATTATTGATTGTACATTTGTTTATTCCAAGTGTAACTATGTGTTGTTGTATGTGTCGAACTGCTTTGTTTTATCTTGGCCAGTTGAGAACTTGTTCTAAAGGTGAAATAAAAAAAATACTTTGGTCAGGATGAGACTAAAATGTAGCTTTTTGGCATTCAAGGAAAATGCTATGTCTGGCGTAAATCACCTCCCATCGCCCCGAGAACCACATCCCCACAGTGAAGCAGTGGCAGCATCATGCTGTCAGGATGTTTTTCATCGGAAGGGACTGGGAAACTGGTCGGAATTTAAGGAATGATGGATGGTGCTAAATACAGGGAAACCGGAGGTTCACCTTCCAGCAGGACAATGACCCTAAGCATCCTGCTAAAGCAACACTCAAGTGGTTTAAGGGGAAACATTTAAATGTCTTGGAATGGCCAAAGCCCAGACCTCAATCCAATTGAGTATCTGTGGTATGAGTTACAGATTGCTGTACACCAGTGGAACCCATCCAACTTGAAGGAGCTGGAGCAGTTTTATCCTGAAGAATGGTTAAAAATCCTAGCGACGAGATGTGCCAAGTTTATAGAGACATACCCCAAGAGACTTGCAGCTGTAATTGCTGCAAAAGGTGGCTCTACAAAGTATTGACTTGGGGGATGAATAGTTATGCACGCTCAAGTTCAGTTTTTTTGTCTTATTTCTTGTTTGTTTCACAATAAAAAATATTTTGAATCTTCAAAGTGGTAGGCATGTTGTGTAAATCAAATGATACAAACCCCCCAAAATGCATTTTAATTCCAGGTTGAAAGGCAACAAAATAGGAGAAATACCTAGGGGGGTGGAATATTTTCGCAAGCCATTGTAGAAACAAAACTAAATGTTTTTTTTCTTACACTATTGTTCTAAATTCAATCACCTTCTTCATCCTCATCATTCAGTTAATTGAAATTCAATTTTGAAGTCGTGCACAATGATCAGTTTACTATTTGGTTTACATCGCCCAGTTAGAGACACATTAGCGCCTTGGGACTCAAAAGCATAATCAGTGCTCTATCTCCCCTTTGCGGTGGTCTGGAGCAATGAAGCAGTGACGCAGGGTACCGTACTAAAGACAAATGACCTCTCTATGTCCCGCAGCATATTCTCAAAACTTTCAATTGAGCAACCACTGTAGTTACAGTTCACTTAACCACTTGGTCCTACCTGGCACGCAGGCGTCCCATCTAGAGCTCTGGAAATGCAAATGCGCTACGCTAAATGCTAATAGTATTAGTTAAAACTCAAACGTTCATTAAAATACACATGCAGGGTATTGAATTAAAGCTACACTCGTTGTGAATCCAGGCAACAAGTCGGATTTTTAAAATGCTTTTCGGCGAAAGCATGAGAAGCTATTATCTGATAGCATGTAACACCCCAAAAAACCCGCAGGGGACGTAAACAAAATAATTAGCATAGTCGTAGCTACACAAACCGCACAAATAAAATATAAAACATTCATTACCTTTGACCATCTTCTTTGTTGGCACTCCTAGATGTCCCATAATCACTATTGGGTCTTTTTTTCGATTAAATCGGTCCATATATAGCCTAGATATCGATCTATGAAGACTGTGTGATAAACGGAAAAAAATAGCGTTTCATAACGTAACGTCATTTTTTTTAATTCAAAAAGTCGATGATAAACTTTCACAAAACACTTCGAAATACTTTTGTAATGCAACTTTAGGTATTAATACACGTTAATAAGCGATAAAATTCATCAGGAGGCGATGTCAATTCTATAGGTGTCTGTTTCGAAAAAATGTCTTGGAGAGAGCTCGACCAAAACATCCAGTCGGAGACCGGAGGGAATCGATTCCCTTGATTCGGTTAGACCAAGAATCAATTGCGAATCAAATGACAAGACTCTAGACAACATGTGGAAGCTGTCGGCACTGCAACCTCAGCCTCATTTAATTCGATTCACTTTAAACAATTCCTTGAAGTCGCGGATGGATATTTATTTCCTTTTTCAGTGATCAGATATTCCTGCACTTTTCGATGAAACGCACGTTCTGTTATAGTCACAGCCGTGATTTAACCAGTTTTATAAACGTCTGAGTGTTTTCTATCCACGCATACTAATCATATGCATATACTATATTCCTGGACTGAGTAGCAGGGCGCTGAAATGTTGCACGATTTTTAACAGAATGTTCGAAAAAGTAGAGGGTCGACTTAACAGGTTAAATCATCTTGAAAATCTATGGCAAGACCTGAAAATTGCTGTCTAGTGACTTATAATGGAAGACAGGCTCAGTCAAATGAACAATTAATATCAAACAAGAAAATATGATACATTTGTGTGTCAAATTTGAATGTTAAAATAAGCTCAGCAAAAAAAAGAAATGGTCCTTTTTCAGGACCCTGCCTTTCAAAGACAATTCGAAAAAATCCAAATTACTTCATTGTAAAGATCTTCATTTTAAAGGGTTTAAACACTGTTTCCCATGCTTGTTCAATGAACCATAAACAATTAATGAACATGCAGCTGTGGAGCGGTTGTTATGACACTAACAGCTTACAGACAGTAGGCAATTAAGGTCACAGTTATGAAAACTTAGGACACTAAAGAGGCCTTTCTATTGACTCTGAAAAACACCAATAGAAATATGCCCAGGGTCCCTGCTCATCTGCGTGAACGCGCCTTAGGCATGCTGCAAGGAGGCATGAGGACAGCAGATGTGGCCTTGGCAATACATTGAAATGTCCGTACTGTGAGACGGAGCTACAGGGAGACTGTGAGAGCTGATCGTCCTCGCTGTGGCAGACCACGTGTAACAACACCTGCATATCGGATCGGCACATCCGAACATCGCACCTGCGGGACAGGTACAGGATGGCAACAACAACTGCCCGAGTTACACCAGGAATGCACAATCCCTCCATCAGTGCTTAGACTGTCCGCAATAGGCTGAGAGAGACTGGACTGAGGGCTTGTAGGCCTGCTGTTAGGCAGGTCCTCACCAGACATCACCAGCAACAACGTTGCCTGTGGGCACAAACCCACCGTTGCTGAACCAGACAGGACTGGCAAAAATTGCTCTTCATTGACGAGTCACGGTTTTGTCTCACTAGGGGTGATGGTCGGATTCAAGTTTATCGTCAAAGGAATGAGCGTTACACCGAGGCCTGTACTCTGGAGCGGGATCGATTTGGAGGAGGAGAGTCCGTCATGGTCTGGAGGGGTGTGTCACAGCATCATCTGACTGAGCTTGTTGTCATTGCAGACAATCCCAACTCTATGTGTTACATGGAAGACATCCTGATGGTACCCTTCCTGCAGGCTCATCCTGACATGACCCTCCAGCATGACAATGCCACCAGCCATACTGCTCGTTCTGTGCATGATTTCCTGCAAGACAGTTCTGCCATGGCAAACGAAGAGCCTGGATCTCAATCCCATTGAGCACGTCTGGGACCTGTTGGATCGGAGGGTGAGGGCGAGGGTTATTCCCCCCAGAAATGTCCGGGAACTTGCAGGTGCCTTGGTGGAAGAGTGAGGTAACATCTCACAGCAAAGACCTGGCAAATCTGGTGCAATCCATGAGAAGATGCACTGCAGTACTTAATGCAGCTGGTGGCCACACCAGATACTGACTGTTACTTTTTATTTTGACCCGCCCTTTGTTCAGGGACACACTATTCCATTTCTGTTAGTCACATGTCTGTGGAACATGTTCAGTTTATGTCTCAGTTGTTGAATCGTATGTTCATAAAAATATTTACACATGTTAAGTTTGCTGAAAATAAACGCAGTTGACAGTGAGAGGACGTTTCTTTTTTTGCTGAGTTGATATGTAAATGCAGAGTACCAGTTAAAGCTTGGACACACCAACTCATTCAAGGGTACTAATTTATTTGGATTATTTTCTACAATGTAGAATAATAGTGAAGACATCAAAACTATGAAATAACACACATGGAATAATGTAGTATCCAAACAGGTGTTAAACAGATCAAAATATGTTATTTTAGATTCTTCAATGTAGCCACCCTTTTCTTTGATGACAGCTTTGCACATTCTTGGCATTCTCACAACCAACTTCACCTGGAATGCTTTTCCAAGAGTCTTCTCTCTAAGGTCCAACTCATCCCAAACCTTCTCAATTGGGTTGAGGTCGGGTGATTGTGGAAACAAGGTCATCTGATGCAGCACTCCATCACTCTCCTTGGTCAAATATCCCTAACATCGGGGACAGCCGAGTGGCGCAGTAGTCTCCCGAGTGGCCGCAACCGGGATACCCATGGGGTGGCGCACAATTTGCCCAGCATCGTCAAGGTTTAAAAAATATTTCACCTTTATTTAACCAGGTAAGCTGTGATAGACTGCATCCACTTCGCCGAGTTATTGGAAGCTATTTTTAAATGACATCGCCGAAGACCGGTAGGATAGTCAGTTTTACAAGGGTATGTTTGGCGGCATGAGTGAAGGAGGTTTTGTTGTGAAATAGGAAGCCGATTCTAGATTTAATTTTGGATGAAATGGAAGGAGAGTTTACAGTCTAAAAAAAGAGTTGGCCCAAGAATTGAACCCTGTGGTACCCCCATATAGATTGTCAGAGGTCCGGACAACAGGCCATCTGATTTGACACACTGAACTCTGTTTGATAAGTAGTTGGTGAACCAGGCAAGGCAGTCATTTGAGAAACCAAGGCTGTTGAGTCTGCCGATAAGAATATGGTGATTGACAGAGTCGAAAGCCTTGGCAAGGTCGATGAAGAGAGCTGCACAGTACTGGCGGTTATGATATCGTTTAGTACCTTGAGTGTGGCTGGGGTGCAACCGTGACCAGCTCGAAAACCCGATCGCACAGCGGAGAAGGTACGGTGGGATTCAAAATGGTCAGTGAACTGTTTATTAAATTGGCTTTTGAAGACTTTAGAAAGGCAGTTTGGGTCTAGCGTGTCACTCCATTTGAAGAGGGGGATGACAGCGGCAGCTTTCCAATCATTAGGGATCTCGGACGATACGAAAGAGGTTGAACAGACTGGTACTAGTGGTTGCAACAATGGAGGCGGATCATTTTTAAAAGAGAGGGTCCAGATTGTCTAGCCCAGCTGATTTGTAGGGGTCTAGATTTTGCAGCTATTTCAGAACATCTGCTATCTGGATTTGGGTGAAGGAGAAGCTGGGGAGGCTTGGGCAAATAGCTGCGGGGGGTGTGGAGCTGTTGGCCGGGGTTGGGGTAGCCAGGAGGAAAGTATGGCCAGCTGTGGAGAAATGCTTATTGAAATTTGATTATCGTGGATTTATCGGTGGTGACAGTGTTACCTAGCCTCAGTGCAGTGGGCAGCTGGGAGGAGGTGTTCTTATTCGTCATGGACTTTACAGTGTCCC
Source organism: Oncorhynchus gorbuscha (assembly GCF_021184085.1). Lineage (NCBI taxonomy): Eukaryota > Metazoa > Chordata > Actinopteri > Salmoniformes > Salmonidae > Oncorhynchus > Oncorhynchus gorbuscha. The sequence goes on from NC_060185.1 coordinate 79,586,659, forward strand.
AAAACTTTTTGGAGTAAGAGCTACAGGATGCAAATTTCTGTTTGAAAAAGCTAGCCTTTGCTTTCCTGACTGACTGCGTGTATTGGTTCCTGACTTCTCTGAAACGTTGCATATCGCGGGGACTATTCGATGCTAGTGCAGTCCACCACAGGATGTTTTTGTGCTGGTCGAGGGCAGTCAGGTCTGAACCATAGTTCTACATTTTTTGAAAGGGGCATAAGATGGTGAGGAAAGGACTTTTAAAGAACGACAAGGTTAGGGGAGGGCTTGGTCAGCTGGGATGTCCTTGTCCCATCACACACTAGCGACTCCTGTGGCAGGCCGGGCGCAGTGCATGCTGACACGGTCGCCAGGTGTACAGTGTTTCCCCGACACATTGGTGCGGCTGGCTTCCGGGTTAAGTGGGCATTGTGTCAAGAAGTAGTTCGGCTTGGATGGGTTGTGTTTTTGAGGACGCACGGCTCTCGACCTTCGCCTCTACCAAGTCCGTACAGGAGTTGCAGCGATGAGACAAGACTAACTACCAATTGGATACCACGAAATTGGGGAGAAAGGTGTTTAAAAATATATCCCTTACACAGCCTGGAGTTGGGTGCTCATGTTTCTTGGCCTAAGCTAGTCTCTTCTTATTATTGGTGTCCTTTAGTAGTGGTTTCTTTGCAGCAATTCGACCACGAAGGCCTGATTCACACAGTCTTCTCTGAAAAGTTGATGTTGAGATGTGTCTGTTACTTGAACTCTGTGAAGCATTTATTTGGACTGCAATTTCTGAGGCTGGTAACTCGAATTACTTTATCCTCAATATTATCCTCAAAGCGGGCGAAGGTGTTTAGCTTGTCTGGGAGCAAGTGTCCTCGACATGGCTGGTTTTCCCTTTGTAATCTGTGATTGTCTGTAGACCCTTCCAAATAAGTATTGCGTCTTGAGCCATTGAATTACAGCTCCATTTTGTCTCTGTACTGATGTCTTGCCTGTTTGATTGCCTTACGGAGGAAATAACTACACTGTTTGTATTCAACCATATTCCCAGTCACCTTGCTATGGTTAAATGCAGTGTTTGGCGCTTTCAGTTTAGCGCGAATGCTACAATCTATCCACGGTTTGGGTAGCCACATTAGTCACATTGTGAACATCCGCAATACACTTCCTGATGAACTCAGTCACCGTGTCCGTGTATTCATCATTATCCGAGGCTACCCGGAACATATCCCAGTCCGCGTGATCAAAACCATCTTGAAGCATGGATTTTGATTGGTCAGATCAGAGTTGAGTTTCTGCCTATTGGAAGGAAGGAGCAAAATGGAGTCGTGATCTGATATGCCGAAGGGAGGGCGGGGGAGGGCCTTTTAGGCATCCCGGAATAGAGAATAGCAGTGATCGAGTGTTTCCCAGCGCGAGTGCTACAGTCAATGTGTTGATAGAACTTTATTAGCATTTTTCTCCAATTTGCTTTGTAAAAATCCAAAGTTACAATAAATGCAGTATCAGGATATGTGGTTTTCAGTTTGCATAAAGTCCAGTGTAGTTCCTTGAGGGCCATTGTGGACTTGGCTTGAGGGGGAATATACATGGCTGTGACTATAACCGAAGTGAATTATCTTGGGAGGTCATACGTTCAGCATTCAATTGTGAGGTATTCTAGGTCGGGTGAACAAAAGGACCTGAGTTTCTGTACGTTATCACAATCACACCATGAGTGGTTAATCATGAAACATACACCACACCCTTCTTCCAAGAGAGTTCTTTATTCCTGCCTGTGCAATGTACTGAGTACCCAGCTGGCTGTAAGGACAAGGACAGTATATACAGAGAGCCATGACTCCGTGAAACAGAGTATGTTACAGTCCCTGATATCTGTTTGGTATCTCTTTGGTATCTCCTGATATCTCTTTGGATATCTCTCTTCTGATATATCCTCGCCCTCAGCTCGTCTACTTTATTGTCCAGCAACTGAACATTAGTGAGTAATATACTTAGAAGCGGTGGATGGTGTGCACACCTCCTGAGTTGGACTAGAAGTCCACCCTGAATACATCTTCTCTGCCGGCGGCGTCTTGGAGCAGCCTGCGAACAACGGATCCAAATCGGGAAAGTCGTATCCCTGGTCGTAATGCTTACCGCCGCTCTGATATACAAACGTTATTTACGGCTGTATGTAATAACACAAAAAACGTTATGGGCTAATAGTGTAAGAAATAACACACAAAAATTCTAAATACTGCAATGTTGCTTAAGAGCTAGAAGCAAAGCTGCCATGTCTGTCGGCACCAGTTCATTGCATTCAATGAGCATCAGGTGACCTCCCTTCAATATTAGTTAAGTAGCTAATGTTATACTGCATTTAAAGTCAATCTGGCGACATCAAAATGACGACAAAAGGTTTTATACATATTATTTGCCTCCTTTTGAATGGCATTGTCGTTCAAAACAATATTATGATGAAACATACAACCCATGAATACATAACTGAGTGACGCATTAAATCTGCTTTTGGTTTGGGTACAGTGAAGAAACCCATAGTGGCGTGTCTGGTGGGGTATCCATGTCGGTTTGAAGTGTATTGAAATAGATTATACAAGTGGTTAGACATTTTCAACAGACAAATGTTTCTTTAAGAGAAGTAGTACATTTCTCTTCAACCTTCAACCATGAAAGACTATCATGCATGTTATTGATGTAAGTCCAGCTAAGGGCAAGGTGTGCTGCCCTGTTTTGAGCCAGCTGCAGCTATGCTAGGTCTTTCTTGGCTGCACTTGACCATATTACCTGACAGTAATCAAGATGGGGCAAGAAAAGAGTCTGAACAACTAGTATAGTTGATGTGTCTAAAACGCAGAACATTTTTCTATAACAGACATACCTCTCCCCATCTTCACAACTGTACCTGCACAAAAATACAATTTCTAACTAAATCGATATGGAATTCAAATTTGAATTATGTATGCCTCACTCCAGGGCTCCCGTAGATATGGCTACCTCTGGGTATATTTCATTTTATGACTCCATCTGTTAACCTCAGTCACTGAGCAGATTTGGATCTTTGGTCTCCTTAACTGCTTCGGGGAAAAAGGCTGCAATGAATTCAGCGACGTTAGAGTTTTAACCTAGTTATCCCACTCTTTTCTGAGTGTGTGAAAGTTATACTGGAATATACATGAACTCTTTACGATAATGTGGTGAACCAAAAAAAAACATACATTTGGGATATTATAAGAAAAATAACAGAAAACAAATGGGGGAGAGTCAAATATATAAATTGTGTGAACTACAAAAACAACACTGAGCAATATTTAAATCATGCCTCGTGGGCCCATAGATAGATTATTTTCTCATTTCAAAACGTATTTCTCCTTGACAAGAAAAAAAAAGCTTCAAGAAAGCCTAGGGGGGCGCAGGAAGGTTTAGAATAACATTTGGAGTCTGGAGAGTGAAGTCCCACAGCATAGACGATCCCGACTGACCTCTTCAAACCCATGGTAACGGACACAATTTATTTCAGGACCAACAGTTGAAGTTTTGATAACTTTATTTTCTTACTTCCCGGAGGAAGTCAAAGTTGATGGTAATGGTAAAAATCTAATTTTCATTATGTCCCAGAGAGGAGCTGGGAAAGCAAAGGCCTCTTGACCCAAAAAGTCTGTGATATGCCTATCTTGTCCTCTTCTGTCCTTGTGGGAGAGCTTAGCCATACCCTGCACTGGATATTTTCAAAGACTCCATCATAGACTGAGAAACACGGCCATTCTAAAGCTAGCCGACATGAATATTATGGCTTTCTGTCTTATTTATAACACATTTGGCCATAAGAGTTTGGGGAAACATATTTCCAGACAAATACGCCACCGGAATACGAGAAAGCTAAATATACTTTTGAACGCCTTTGAGGACATGGCGTTTCATAAAGCTATAGATCAACTTACTTGGAACGTGGTGTGGAGTTTGATTTAGCTGTGGACAACACTGTCCAGAATCACAAAGTGAATACAGAGGATCAATTATGGATGATTGACAGAGATAGGCAGCCATTTCCTGACCAGAAATGACAAAGTTTAAAACACTCTCTCCCTCGCTTTAATAAAGCATCTCTGGCAAACTGGGCTGGCAACTCACTGCAGAAACATCCGTCAGCACAGTGCTGACTTGTTATTACATGTGCCATAACCTTTCAGCCTGAGGAGACACTTCACATCCAAAAGACTAAGAGATCTTCAATGACTGCTAACCTGGCTGCAATAAGCCATCATCCACTCAACAGTGTTTTAGTGGGTTACATGTAACTAAAAGGGTTCAATGTTAGCAATTCTATTCTAATGAGACCAGGTTGGTTATTAACCTCTTTCAGCTAGGGGGCACTATTTTTATGTTTGTAAAAATAATGTTCCCAATGTAAATGGCCTGTTTCTCAGGCCCATATGCATATAATTGACAGATTAGGATAGAAAACACTCTAAAGTTTCCAAAACTGTCAAAATATTGTCTGTGAGTATAACAGAACTGATATTGTAGGCGAAACCTGAGGAAAATCAAACCAGGAAGTGGTTTCTATTTTGAAAGCTCCATGTTCCGTAGCCTGCCTTTGCTCCACTTAAAGGGATATCAGTCAGATTACCTTTCCTATCGCTTCCTCAAGGTGTCAACAGTCTTTAGACATGGTTTCAAGCTTTTTTTATATGAAAGAGAAAGATAACATCGCGTCGGTGGATTGCTGGGTGTTCGCATGAATTTTTCTTGCGCAACACAGTGGGGCAGCCATTGACTCTCCCTCTCCTACTGAGAGACAGTGCCGGTTGATATATTATCGATTATATATTTTTAAAACAACCTGAGAATTGATTATAAAAAACGTTTGACATGTTTCTGTGGACATTACGGATACTACTTGGAATTTGTGCCTGAGTTGTCGTGACTGCTCGATCCTGTGGATTTCTGAACATAACGCGCCAAACAAACGGAGGTATTTTGGATATAAAAATAATCTTTATGGAACAAAAGGAACATTTATTGTGTAACTTGTGAGTGAAAACATCCGAAGATCAAAGGGAAGCGATTCATTTTATTGCTTTTCTGATTTTCGTGACCAAGCTCCTTTGATGCTAGGTGTTCATAATGTTTTGTCTCGTGATCGATAAACTTACACAAACGCTTGGATTGCTTTCGCTGTAAAGCATATTTTCAAAATCTGACACAACAGGTGGATTAACAAAATGCTAAGCTGTGTTTTGCTATATTTGCACTTGCGATTTCATGAATATAAATATTTTTTGTAATATTATTTGAATGCGGCGTTATGCAATTCAGCGGTTGTTGATGACAATTATCCCGCTAACGGGATAGGTAGCGTCAAGAAGTTGAGGAACATACAATAACTGTGATTATACCTGTAGTAATTATATTGATGGTAGCTGGGCAGTAGATCGGCCTAATTTTTATGAAGGTTTGTCAATAGGCCCCGGCTGTTGGGAATATAGCTGCTCTTTTAGAAAGCAGACGGCCTCTAAAATCGAAAGCGGAGAATACAGTATTTATCATTTTCGACATGCCTCTTTTCCAAACGTCAAGAAACCTCCTAGAGTTTTCAGAAGCCAGCTTCTGGGATTCAGCAAAGACCTTCGACAAAGCCGTTATTGCAGAGAAATGTACACCACAGATTCTCTAACAAACAAACAGCTACCGACGTCAACATTTCGTGGAAGTCGTTTTTGTTTCGAGGTGTGAATTTTCTGAAAACCCATCTCCTACAGTCAGTCACTTGGTGGGTGTTTAATTGTTTTCTCAGTCAGTAATTTTGTTCTCTTCCGACTGGAGACTGATGAGGTGCCTCCTATAAAGAAGCATTCCCACTTCAAAGCTACTATTAAGCCCATTACCGGAGCTATGTGTTACCGCCAGAGCACGTGGCTACAGGCATTAAGCCGGGGTAAAGCTGGCGAGACCGATAGACACAGACGCCCTGGCAGTAGCTGTGAGATCACTACAATGCTCCATCTTGACTCTCCAGGCCTGACCTAGAAGAGGAGAAAACTCCTAGCGTCAGCAGCAATCCACGGCTGCCTGCACACAAAGGCCCCCAAATTGCCCAAGAGAAAATGTTAGTCATGCTATGAAGATTTTCCCACATAATGAAAAGTTGGAGCCAAGTTCAATTTTGGTCTAAATCTGTCTGGGGGATCTGAGTCGAGCAAGTCGAGCAAATTCAATATGAAAGTCACTGCTGGGATTTGAAGGGAGTCAGACTGTAATATTAAAGGCTTAGCACGAGGAACTCCAAAGCCGGGCTTTTGAATGTGTGAAGCAGTGTGTTCCCTGTGTAGAACCTAAGAACGCTCTTACTTCCTTTTATTAGGAAGGTATTGGTGGAGCATCAGGACAGGTAGTGGTATGTAGCTCAGAGGGGGTGAGCTCTAACCCTGCCAGAGGACAATTACCCCCAGATAGTGAACTTAGAAGTGGGAAGCGGAGCAAGCAAAATATAAATGTACATGACAAAAGCCTGTCGAGTTTGTGCATGAGTGGGTGTGAAAAAAAGTTCAGAAATACGTCTTTGCTTTCTGAATTCCTTCTGCTGCCAGCCCTGTGACACTTCTCTCACACTGCAACACCAGATAAGAAGAAAACACATACATGTATATATATACATATATTTTTTTTGTTTTTTGTTTTGTTTTTTTGTTTTTAAATAGGTGAAAAAACTAAAACTACCACCATTAGATACACCACCACACATTAACTCTCCATACATACATTGGAAAATAAGAGGCCATGATTACCTGTGAGTAGGTATCTTGCTTCAAGTCTGCGGATTAAAAGTCAATGAAACAACTTATTGGAGAGTGGCGAGAGACGGAGTCGTGTTAAGTGTAAATGAAGTGAATGTCCAAACTAAAGAAGGGGGGGGGGGACTTGGCTGTCCACAGACAGCAGTGGTTTAATGAATTTCTAAGTCCCACTTATTGGTCTTTCATTTCTTGTTTGAATAGCACAGCAACTTTCTTAATCATTCTTCAAACACACAGCCGAAAGAAAACAAAGCATCCAAAGTGTTTTTGGACAGCCACGTTTAGCATTCATGATCTATCGTGGTGGTTCGGGGTCATTTTGTACTGGTCAAATAATTATGCTGTATTGATCTTTCTCCCTGTGTTATTATCACACTGCAATATACATTTCTCACACAGTCTCTGAAAATATAGGTAACTGCCAAACTAAAGGAACCACCAACATAAATTATGTTAATAGGGTATTGAACCAGAACAGCTTCGATGCACCTTGGCATAGATGTGTCTGGAACTCTATTGTAGGGATGTGACGCCATTCCTCCATGAGAAACTCCATCAGTTAGTGTTTTGTGGATTGTGGTAGAAAACTCTCTCAGGCGCCATTCCAGAATCTCCTATAAGTGTTCAATTTGGTTAAGATCTGTTTACAGACGACCATGGCATATGGTTTACATAGTTTTCATGCTAATCAAACCCTGCAGTGACCACTCGTGCCCTGTTGGTGGGGGCACTGCCATCCAATGGGGGATAGCCCATGGTGGCATAGCCATGGTGGCCAAAATACTGGCCTGTCCAGCATTTTTATACATGACCCTACACATGATGGGATTTTAATTGCTTAATTAACTCAGGAACCACACATGTAGAAGCACCTGCTTTCAATATACTTTGTATCCCTCATTTACTGAAGTCTTTCCATCCTTTTTGGCAGTTAGCTGTATGTTACACTGGGCTGAGTGATCAGCAAGTGTGGAGAGAGTTGAGCTGCATTCTACACTTTATCAAAATGGATAGACAGATAAAACACCATAGTGCCCTGTGTTCAACTACATTTCCAAATGTAGTTATCAGCCATTTGTATAAGAGTACCTTAATACATATAGAATAGAGCTACCACAGAATTACAATCTGATAGATACGGAATATATATTTACTAACGCAATCATTTACGCCAAAGGAATTTAAAATGAATTCATTGGAACATATTTGTTGTTCCAACACAGGCATACAGTTTGACTACCATGGTAAATGAGAGAAGAAGAAGTGAATAACTGGAGAATTTGTGAGTAATGAGCCCATGGCAAAACTGCAGGGTGATTTGCATTTTCTCTGCAAGCAATGTTCCTCCCTATACTGAAGAACTCACAACAAGTTAGAGCAACAGAAATAGCCAAAGCTGGTGGTCAGGTCACTAAGCTGGTGGTCATTGAAAGCAACAACTGAGCAGCCACATAATGTTTTGGCAGTGTAATATTCAAGGTGGTAACTTTGTAGGTGTTCATTCTACCCTGGCCAGAAAGTACTTTTTACATAGGATATTTCATCCAAGAAAATGGGCATCTACCTTTGTTTAAGTTAAATGAATTATTAAACTACCATGAAAGAGCACTTGCAATGAAGCCTGTCCTTACATAGTCCACAGGTGGTAGGTACTGGAATTCAAAAATACAGTGCATTACGCAGCTGTGTTTTGCATGGCTATTCCCAGCACACCGACTATGGCAGAGAAAAGGTTACATTAACATAGTGCAATCAGAACACAGGCCGGCAAGTTTGATTTCCTGTGTGTTGTGATCCGTGACAATTAAGTGCATTCATATTAATTGTGAGTAACCTTCGCTATGCTCCAAGAGGCCAACATGTCCCCTCTATCTCCTCCTCCGCTCCCTTCGCTTTCAGTAAAACAATGAGAGGCCTGAAGAGGAGCAGCGGGGTGGGCTTCAAACAGCGCCGTGCTTCTCCCAGCCCCCCCATCTCACCCCAGGGTGCCTTTCTCCTGGCTAAGCTTGGCCTTCCGTGGGCGTCCAAGACGCTGCCGCAGAGTGCCGCTCCCTCCCTCTGTGGTCACGAGTTCACCGGTTTGAAAACATCCAGAGGGCGAACCTGGCCTCCCTCGGTCCCCTTGGCACTAACTGGCCTTTTACGGTGTGAGGAGGAGTGGTGTGATTTTCATAGCTAGCGGTGCTGAACTTTACAGCTCGGCAAGGTGCAAAGGGAGCATTATGTGGGTTTTTCAAACAGAAATGATTTACGCCAATTTCCCCCCTGATTAATGTGCAGGCAGACAGAAGGTAAACAGCACAAAGGCAGGTCTGGGAACAGTTTTTCTGTTATCAGATAAAGACAAACAATACAAATATGTCTTTATCTTAATGAAAGCAAGAACTTGGGAGGTTACCTTGAGGCGGAGTATTTATCCATCATTGGTTGGATTCAAAGGAAGAGAAAAACAAAGTTTTGCTGTTTACCTTGTTTTTCCAACTATGGTTTCTAGTTACACTGTTACTCAGCCACAGTGAGAAAGATGGGCGGGGGAATTTTCTGCAGAAATCTATGAATCGCTTTGGAGTGCAGAGCACGTTGTGTTGTTCTGTGGGTGTGCATGATCTTTCCAGTGAGACCACACCAAAGCCTAGTCGTTTTCCAAGCTGTTAGGATGCTAGGATATTGCCTCCGCTGTATGTCCCAGAACAAATAAATGGCCCTCTGGGGCTACTGCCGGGCCATCTCCGAGGATTGGGGGTCGGTCATAAAAGAAGATCTGCCACTCATCTGATAATCACTTTATATGCACCATTCATTGATTCGCATTAAAAAACATCTCTTCGACAGTGGGGCTTGGTGAATAATTGAGAGTGTTCGGCTGTCATTGAGGGTTCCTCCGGGCTGTTGGGACCAAATTAAATTTGAACATCCCTATCTACAAGAACGGAAGATGAGAACTTTGTGAGTGGAAAAAGGCTCCCACAACGCAGTTGCCGTGGCCTAATTATGGTTGAGTGACAGGCCCATCAAAGCTTGCTATAAACGGGTACAGGACAGAGAAAAACTGAATTATCTTAACATGAACTATTATCAAAACAGATTAAAAATAGGGGGCTGTGGGCAGCAAATGCCACTCTTGGTGATGGGGGAAACGGAGAGATATTAAAGACACTCGATCTTATGGTGAGGGCAGCCATGCTTATTAAGGTCTCAGAGACAGAGAATGGCTGGCTTTCTGATGTGGAAAAGAGGGACTTCCTATCTATTAAAACCTAATGGATAGAGTGGTGATGGAATGACAGGCTATGGACTTCCACTCTATGCTTGTTTTAAATGGGCAATGCTATGGGCTATTCTTGTTCAACCAAGCCCATCGCTCTGTGTGAATCAGAGCCTAAGAGATCTCCTGACATAGATCCAATTAGCAAATGGAAGGTATCCAGCAGATGCTGTGTTCACACAGGCAGCCCAATTCTGATATTTTTACCACTAATTGGTGTTTAGACCAATCACATCAGATATTTTTCAGAGATTGGTCTGATTGGTCAATAGACCAATTAGTGGAAATAATATCAGGATTGGACTGCCTGTGTGAACGCAGCAATAGATGAAGCAAATGAGGTCTGCATAAACTTTTTGTCAGAACTGTACTGAGAATTGAGTGAACGTCAGTAGATGTTCCCCCATGAGGAGGGTAGAACATAACCAGAGGAACAGGTTGGCCAGAATGGAGGTTCATTTATGGGCACTTTCAGTAAGAGAGTAAGGACCATACCTGACAGGGTTACTGGTGAGAGAGACACGAAGGGACTCCAGGCAGATGAGCAGCTTGTCCTCACTGATGCCAGAGCGCAGCTCGTGGACATACTCTTGTGATGACAGTGTACACTCATGCTTGCTGTTCCTCAGTCCTCCCTGCAGAAAAAAAGCACAGAAGAGATTCATTATTATTTTACGGAAACTGTAGTCTTATTACTCTGTTGAACATTGAAAATAGTTGCCAATCCTAACACAGGGGAACATACCAACTGTATTACAAATACTAGATCAACAGAAAGAAAACAATAGAAACACAGAGAAACCCATAACTTTTATTTAGCCACTGATCTTGATAATTGCATCACAAAAAATAAAGCCTTTAGCTGTTGTAGGTGCCATTTAGGATAGATTTATGGATTTAGGATCTTATCAAGCTGAAGCCCGGAAGAAGGGTTCATGGCCATGGGATCCTCAGATATCACACCTCCTCAAAGCACACATCAGGAGTAACATATCAAAGCACTGTGGATTCCAGCAGGTGACAATGACTACTAGTACATTCTAAACTCAGCAAAAAAAGAAACCTCCCTTTTTTAGGACCCTGTCTTTCAAAGATATTTCTTAAAAATCCAAATAATTTCAAAGATCTTAATTGTAAATGGTTTAAACACTTTTTCCCATGCTTGTTCAATGAACCGTAAACAATTAATAAACATGCACCTGTGGAACGGTCGTTAAAACACTAACAGCTTACAGACAGTAGGCAATTAAGGTCACAGTTATGAAAACTTATGACACTAAACAGGCCTTTCTACTGACTCTGAAAAACACCAAAAGAAAGATGCCCAGGGTCCCCGCTCATCTGTGTGAACGTGCCATAGGCATTCTGCATGGAGGCATGAGGACTGTAGATGTGGCCTGGGCAATAAATTGCAATGTCCGTACTGTGAGACGCTTAAGACAGAGCTACAGAGAGACAGGACGGACAGCTGATTATCCTCTCAGTGGCAGACCACGTGTAACAACTACTGCATAGGATCGGTACATCAGAACATCACACCTGCGGTACAGGTACAGGATGGCAACAAAAACTGACTGAGTTACACCAGGAGCGCACAATCCCTCCATCAGTGCTCAGACTGTCCACAATAGGCTGAGAGAAGCTGGACTGAGGGCTTATAGGCCTGTTGTAAGGCAAGCCCTCAGCAGATCACCGGCAACTATGTTGCCTATGGGCACAAACCCACTGTCGCTGGACCACACAGGACTGTCAAAATGTGCTCTTCACTGACGAGTCGTGGTTTTGTCTCACCATGGGTGATGGTCGGATTCGCGTTTATCGCCAAAGGAATGAGCGTTACACAGAGGCCTGCACTCTGGAGCAGGATCGATTTGGAGGTGGAGGGTCCGTTATGGTCTGGGGCGGTGTTTCCCAGCATCATCGGACTGAGCTTGTTGTCATTGCAGGCAATCTCAACACTATGCGTTACAGGGAAGACATCTTCCTCCCTCATGTAGTACCCTTCCTGCAGGTTCATCCTGACATGACCCTCCAGCATGCCAATGCCACCAGCCATACTGCTCGTTCTCTGCATGATTTCCTGCTCGACAGGAATGTCAGTATTCTGCCATGGCCAGCGAAGAGCCCGGATCTCAATCCCATTGAGCACGTCTGGACCTGTTGGATCGGAGGGTGAGGACTAGGGCCATTCCACCCAGAAATGTCCAGGAACTTGCAGGTGCCTTGGTGGAAGAGTGGGGTAACATATCACAGCAAAAACTGGCAAATCTGGTGCAGTCCATGAGGATGAGATGCACTGCAGTACTTAATGCAGCTGGTGGCCACACCAGATACTGAGTGTTACTTTTGATTTTGATCCCCCCTTTGTTCAGGGACACATTATTCCATTTATGTTCGTCACATGTCTGTGGAACTTGTTCAGTTTATGTCTCAGTTGTTGAATCTTATGTTCATACAAATATTTACACGTTAAGTTTGCTGAAAATAAACGCAGTTGACAGTGAGAGGACGTTTCTTTTTTTAATGAGTTTAGATACTGCTTTTGTCCACCCACCTTCACCCACGCTCAACTCCCATGTTAAACTAGCCTTTATCAAATACAGGAAACAAGCAAAGTAAATTAGCCATTTTTTTTGCAACACCACGAGTTAGACATTTTCTTTGTGGATCACAGTGATTTGATCCATAATTTACATGGTAAACAGGGTAATGTCATTGACAATCTCCCAGTGGTGCTACCATGAAGAGGAGCCAAAACTTTGCCTTCCATCTCCGTATTCAGAGTGAGGGATATGAATGGGGATAGGGAACGGTGATAGGGCACAGAGATAGGGATGCTCCGAATGTGTTCTAACTTCCCTCAATCAGCTAAGGCTGAACTGACACGGAGGTCTATCCCACAGGGAGCTGCCAACCCTCCCGACTAACATGCATGCTGATCACTAGCGGTCATGCTTCCTCTAAATGGATTCCTGTGTAGAACTTTAAAAGATAGGCTGGCACATGTTGTACAGACCCTCCCTGCAGCTGGCAAAGACAAACAGACACTTTCATCTCGCATGAACATACCGCTACACAATACTGGTGGTTTCACTGTTGTAGAGCTACTGTGAAATAGCTGATGAGTAGATGCCTCATATCTAAAGCAGCATGTCTGTGGTCAAAGACGACTGCGGGAAGGGGCGCATCCAGGACTAGTGACTGAATTGTGTATGGGTAAACAAAAAATGAATCACTGAGTCTATCATGTATATTACAGGGTCTGTCCAAACAGTCCCCCTAGACTGGTTAAGTCATGATTTTCCCCCATCTGTTCAGATCAATTCGTTTTACCTGCCTTGATGACTGAATAAAATGATATACACTAGAGGTCGACCGATTAATCAGAATGGCCGATTAATTAGGGCTGATTTCAAGGTTTCATAACAATAGGAAATCGGTATTTTGGTGCGCCGATTTGCCTTTAAAAAACAAAGACAATTATACCTTTATTTAACTTGGCAAGTCAGTTAAGAACACATTCTTATTTTCAATGACGGCCTAGGAATGGTGGGTTAACTGCCTCGTTCAGGGGCAGAACGACAGATTTTCACCTTGTCAGCTTGGGGGATTCAATAATATCTTGCAACCTTACAGTTAACTAGTCCAACGAAATAACGACCTGCCTCTCTCTCGTTATACTCCACAAGGAGATTGCCTGTTACGCAAATGCAGTAAGCAAAGGTAAGTTGCTAGCTAGCAATAAACTTACCTTATAAAAACAATCAATCATAATCATTAG
>NC_060185.1:79607980-79610480 GCF_021184085.1 Oncorhynchus gorbuscha
TTCTGCTCGCTCTCTTTCTCTATTTCTTCTCACACCACCTCTCTGCCTTGCTTTAATTCTTCTTGATCTCTGCACTCTATTCATCTTTGTCCTCTTGCTGTTCTGGAAATGTGGAGGGCACTGACATGACTGGCTGTGCGCTTACCTGACTGACTAATAGACGTTATCAGGCCACTTGGAAAGGTAATCAGCCTACTCATTACTCTGGATTGGAATAACCCCGAAGTGCTCCCTCTTTCTGGGACCTCTTCCCATGACTCTTGGCCCTCTATCTCTCCCATGCTAAGGTCTTTCTAGACCTTTTTTAAATTGATAGCAAGTTCCCATTTAGAACTGAATAAATCTTATAATAATAATAATATATGCCATTTAGCAGACGCTTTTATCCAAAGCGACTTACAGTCATGTGTGCATACATTCTACGTATGGGTGGTCCCGGGGATCGAACCCACTACCCTGGCGTTACAAGCGCCATAGTCAATGCTCAGCTTACAACTGTATTTCTTTACCTGTAACTTCTCCCTTTCTCCAATACACCTGGACCTCTCCTCAAAGCAAACCCAAAGTGTTTGTATGTTTCACACAAATACCCCCAAGACATGCTAACCTCTCACCATTACAATAAAAGGGGAGGTTAGCATTATTGGGGAGGTATGATATTTGTGCGTCTAACTTTGTCACTCATCATTATTCAAGATTCATTCAGGACTATCCATAATGATGGTAGCATCCACATTAATGTAGAAGTGTTTAGACACATGTTCTATTCTTATTTACAATTTTAAAAAGTAACTCTAAAATGACACAAAACATTATTTACCATTAATTTCTATGGGCACAAAATAATCTGAAACAAGACCAAAACAAACAGCAAATACATCCAACAAGTTTGTAGAGTCATAAGCTTGATGTACTGTAATAATTGCATGCTATGAATATGGGACCAAATACTAAATATTTGACTACTACATAAGTAAATTCATCCCAATAATGTTGGTCCCCTAAAATGGGTGGACTATGAACAAAAAGTGTTGTAATTTTTTAACAGTTCACCCGATATGGATACAGATACCCTGAAATAAAAGCTGACAGTTCGCACGTTAACCTCACAGTCATTATATAATTTAAAATCCAAAGTCTTGGAATACATAGCCAAAACAACAAAAATGGTTACTGTCCGAATACTTTTGGAGCTCATTGTATGTACAGTGTGGTGTCCCTCAGGGCAGTAGCCTTAGGTCGTTACTCTTCTCTATTTTTACAAATGATTTGCCACTGGTCTTACAAGAAGCTGGAATGACTATGTATGTGGACGATTCCACACTATCTATGTCACCATCCAAAGCCAGTGAGTGCACTGAAATTCTAAATAAGAAGTTACAGTCAGTAACAAAAAAAGGTGATTAATCATAAACTAGTCTTAAATATATCTAAAACTAAAAGCATTGTATTTGGTTCAAAACATTCTCTAAGACCTAAACCTCAACTGGAGTTGTGCATAAAGTGTGTGACCATTGAGCAAGTTGAGGATGCTAAACTCCTAGGTATAACAGTGGATGGTCAATTATCATGGTCATATATTAACACAGTTGCTGTGAAGATGGGGAGGGTATTGTCTGTTATAAAAATCAACTGTACTAATTGTTCAGAGGCTCTGGTCTTGTCCAATCTTCATCACGGTCAGGTAATATGATCAAGTGCAGCAAAGAAAGACCTAGCAAAGCTGCAGCTGGTTTAAAACCGAGCATCATGCCTTGCCCTTAACTGCACATACAGAACTAACATCAACAACATACAAGCCAGTCTTTCCTGGTTGAGGGTTGACCAGAGAGTAACTGCTTCTCTGGTGTTTATGAGAAATTAAAATTGAGTGATGAAAATTCCAGATTTCAGATAACATTCAGCTCAGACACCAATTCATACCCCACAAGACAGGTCCAAAAGAAATTCATGGGAACACAGTATTATCGAGAGCCATGTTCACATGGAAGTCCCTTCCATCTTCGATTACTCAAGCAAACAGCAAAACTATCTTTATAAAATGGATTTAACAACATCTTATGGAACCGCAGGGACTGTGAGGGGACCCTGCACCTTAGAGGCTGCTGTCCTATATACATAGACATTAACTCACTGATAATGGAACACTGGTCACTTTGATAAATGAATGTCATAAGGTGAATGCACCAATTTGTAAGTCGCTCTGGATAAGAGCGTCTGCTAAATGACTTAAATGTAAATGTAAATGCAAACGCACAGACACACTAACAAACATATTCTTTTGGTTCTATTGTTTGTGTTATTATAATAATGTTGTATTGTTTATATATCATTGTATTTATCATGTGTGGCACTGTCCTTGTCTATCCCCGCCCAAAAAAATCTTGGTTGACCGAAAGTCGTCTGTTCTTTTGACCAATTGATTGGTGTATTTTTCCATATATGGATATACCCTGTGTGTTTTAATAAAATCAACTTTACGCTTGTCTGATGCTAATTG
>NC_060185.1:79615480-79672980 GCF_021184085.1 Oncorhynchus gorbuscha
ATTGACGTGTGTATTCCAGTTGAGAATAATGACGTGTGTATTCCAGTCGAGAATATTGACGTGTGTATTCCAGTCGAGAATAATGACGCGTGTATTCCAGTCGAGAATAATGACGTGTGTAAGAGGGGAAAATGCACATATTCACTGAGTGTACAAAACATTAGGAACACCTGTTCTTTACATGACATGGACTGACCAGGTGAAAGCTATAATCCCTTATTGATGTCACCTGTTAAATCCACTTCAATCGGTGTAGATGAAGGGGAGGAGACAGGCTAATTCATTATTAGCCTTGAGACAATTGAGACATGGTATGGGTAAGTGGGTATGGGTAAGTGCCAGGCGAACCTGTTTGAGTGTGTCAAGAACTGCAACGATGCTGTTTTTTTACACACAACAGTTTCCTGTGTATATCATGGATGATCCACTACCCAAATGACATCCAGCAAACTTGACACAACTGGGAAGTATCGGAGTCAACATCAGCCAGCATCCCTGTGGTATGCTTTTGACACCTTGTGGGCCATGCCCCGACAAATCAAGGCTGTTCTGAGGGTAAAAGGGGGTGTCACACAATATTAGGATGGTGTTCCTAATGTTTTGTACACAGTGTATTTTCTAGATTTTTTTTCTCTTCTTCCTCACAGCAATTCCCATCAGGCTGACCGCTCTGTACAGAAAGTCTACGGCTCTAGTTTCTCTATCCGTTGACCTTTACCTCTTGGAAACCAAAGACACAGGCCAAAATAGGTTGCTTAATGACCCTGGCCCAAATCAATCCATTGGGATGATATCAACATTACCACCACCACACCGCACCAATCATGAGGGCAGCCAGCGATACCAACCAGGCTACTGGATAATTGAGTTTCCCCTTCAGGCCCAGGAAACATAGGCAAATGGACAAAAGAGACCCCAGAGAGGGAGGGAGGGAAGGATTGAGAGGGAGAGGTGGGGAAAAAGAGAAATAGAAAGGGAGAGACAGAAAAGGAGACAGAGCAAGAGATGGAGAGAAAGAGAGATGGAGAGGCGGAGGGGCATGACAAATCCGATGGCTAGAGGACAGATACAGGCCTTTTGACCACAGCTGAAACAGTCTCATCTCCTGCCCTTATTGAATCCCGTATTTGTCGATAACAGTATTTCCTGCCAAAGAAAATAGTACTGGGGAGCAATTACCTCAGCGAGCCTGTCAATTTCATTTGGGGGATAGAGGGAACATGGCTGGTGTTCCCCCCCCTCTCTCTCTCTTCATCTATCTTTCCATCTCTACCTCACTTTATTAATCTACAGTATTGCTATTCATCCCTCTGGTTCTCCTCAACCAGCGCAAGGTGCCTGAAACCGGGGCAAAAGGAGAGGGAGTGCATGCCAAGGCAGGTTGCACCTCCACATGTCATCTTCACCTATAATGAGACAATAACAAGCTGGCAGCCTCCACTGCCGCCCGGTCCCCCCACTCAACAAGAGTGATAGATACATTATTCAAGCTCTTTGTCAACTCAGTGAGAAGCAGTGGGGAGGGCCTAGTGTCTGGAACAGTGCATCGAGAGATGACTCTTTTTCGCTGCCTCTGTCCTTGGCTCTTTCACTGCCTGCCTCTCTCCCTGCCTCTCCCGCCTGCCACTCACACTCCCTGCCTTTCTCTCTCTCTTTGCCCCTCACACTCCCTGCCCATCTTGCCCTGCCTTTCTCCCTCTCTGCCACTCTCTCTCTGCCTGCCACTCGCTTTGTCTCTCTTCCTGCCTCTATCTTCATCTCTGCTTGTCTGCCTCTTGTCCGTCTCTGATGTGTACAGGATGGGCATAATTAGGAGCCGATGGGAGTAGATGATAGTAGTGCAACACCATGTTATTCCCCTCTGTGTTATTCCTCTCAGAGTAATTCATCTCAGTGTGAGGTCACACAGTGCCATAATGATCCTGTTAAATTGTTAAAGTGTCATCTCAATCTGTCTAGTCAGATAACCTGCCACTGATATTAGGACTTTTGTTAATGTATGTGGGTGACTGTATGCATTTGTATGTGGGTGACTGTAACACCCAAATTTGTGGCAAAACTAAATAATTATCAGGCAAGAGGTGATTAAATATCTTGTTGTGTTCCATGTGTGTGAAAGAGAGAGACCGACACTTTTCAACAGCTAATATCATTACGCAAACGCACTCTTAACTTTATGACTCAAAGGAGGAACCTTAGACACAATGTCAACAGAGCGAAGCCACAATGTCAACAGAGCGAAGCCACAATGTCAACAGAGCGAAGCCACAATGTCAACAGAGGGAAGCCACAATGTCAACAGAGCGAAGCCACAATGTCAACAGAGCGAAGCCACAATGTCAACAGAGCGAAGCCACAATGTCAACAGAGGGAAGCCACAATGTCAACAGAGGGAAGCCACAATGTGAACAGAGGGAAGCCACAATGTCAACAGAGCGAAGCCACAATGTCAACAGAGCGAAGCCACAATGTCAACAGAGCGAAGCCACAATGTCAACAGAGCGAAGCCACAATGTCAACAGAGCGAAGCCACAATGTCAACAGAGCGAAGCCACAATGTCAACAGAGGGAAGCTACAATGTCAACAGAGCGAAGCCACAATGTCAACAGAGCGAAGCCACAATGTCAACAGAGCGAAGCCACAATGTCAACAGAGGGAAGCCACAATGTCAACAGAGGGAAGCCACAATGTGAACAGAGGGAAGCCACAATGTCAACAGAGCGAAGCCACAATGTCAACAGAGCGAAGCCACAATGTCAACAGAGCGAAGCCACAATGTCAACAGAGCGAAGCCACAATGTCAACAGAGGGAAGCCACAATGTCAACAGAGCGAAGCCACAATGTCAACAGAGCGAAGCCACAATGTCAACAGAGCGAAGCCACAATGTCAACAGAGCGAAGCCACAATGTCAACAGAGCGAAGCCACAATGTCAACAGAGCGAAGCCACAATGTCAACAGAGCGAAGCCACAATGTCAACAGAGCGAAGCCACAATGTCAACAGAGCGAAGCCACAATGTCAACAGAGCGAAGCCACAATGTCAACAGAGCGAAGCCACAATGTCAACAGAGGGAAGCCACAATGTCAACAGAGGGAAGCCACAATGTCAACAGAGGGAAGCCACAATGTGAACAGAGCGAAGCCACAATGTGAACAGAGCGAAGCCACAATGTGAACAGAGCGAAGCCACAATGTCAACAGAGCGAAGCCACAATGTGAACAGAGCGAAGCCACAATGTCAACAGAGCGAAGCCACAATGTCAACAGAGCGAAGCCACAATGTCAACAGAGCGAAGCCACAATGTCAACAGAGGGAAGCCACAATGTGAACACAGTGAAGCCACAATGTCAACAGAGCGAAGCCACAATGTCAACAGAGCGAAGCCACAATGTGAACAGAGTGAAGCCACAATGTGAACAGAGCGAAGCCACAATGTCAACAGAGGGAAGCCACAATGTCAACAGAGGGAAGCCACAATGTGAACAGAGCGAAGCCACAATGTCAACAGAGCGAAGCCACAATGTCAACAGAGGGAAGCCACAATGTGAACAGAGTGAAGCCACAATGTGAACAGAGCGAAGCCAGAGTGAAGCCACAATGAGAGCTGAAAGCATAATAGCTACATTCGGCAGTAGTTGTGTAATAATGAATTGAATCATATTAACATTCTGTCTCACTAAATAAATGCCAGAAAAAGTGGGGGAATAATGAAACATCTAATTACCTCATCTTTGTGTATGTGATTAATGAAAGTTACCAGAGCGCCCCACTGATCTTACGGAAAATAATACAGATACAATCTGCCGCAATTAGTGCACATCAAGCAGTATCAAAGCCAAGTAGAATTATTTTCTTCCGTAATTTCATCCTCATTAGGGGTTGAGTGACAGGCATGCAGAAGGTGGGGGGGTGGGGGTGGATGGACTACAGAAACATGTGCACGCACGGGCTCATGTATGTACACACACAGCCCATACGCACACACCCTTATGTAAACAAACATCTTGAGTAATAGAATGTTTGTTGTATAGCGGTGGCTACCCTAGGAGGACACAAAGGTCAGTGTGGATCAGTTGAGATGCTAGCTGCCTGGACAATGAATTTCTCTAGCACAGCAGCCCTGCCTAAAGGACAGCAGTGGCAGCCCCTGCTGCCTGAAGATAAGGACATTTCATCTGTCCGGGGAGGCTGCTCTCTACTGCTCAGTGAGCAATTTCTCACCAGGACCCCATGGCCATGCTCTTTCTCCATCTCCTCCTCGCCACACTTCTAAAAGAGTTGTGTCCCAGTGGATGGTGCGTTTCATTTCAAGCCCGGGAGAGGAGAGGGAAGGAGGAAGTGATGATGGTAATCACTTGAGTTACTGTATATTTTATTTTTCACACTGAGGCTTTGTTTTTCTTCCTCTCCTATTCTCTGTTACTCCTTCATACCTTTGCAGTAGAGACAACAGTATATCTAGCCACAGCAGTCTTTAATCCAAACCACCATGGTCCCTGTGCCCAAGAACACCAAGGTAACCTGTCTAAATTCATCTGTAGCCATGAAATGCTTTGAAAGTCTGGCTCACATCAACACCATCATCCCAGACACACTGGAGCCACTCTAATTCGCATACCGCCACAACAGATCCCAAAATGACGCACTCCCCACGGCCATCCCACACCTGGACAAAAGGAACACCTACGTAAGAATGCTGTTCATAGACTACAGTTCAGCGTTCAACACCATAGCGCCCTACAAGCTCACCACTAAGCTAAGGACTCTGGGACTGCAACTGCTCCTGGATGTCCTGACGCGTCGCCCCCAAGTGGTGAGAGTAGGCAACAACACATCTGCCACCCTGACCCTAAACACAGGGGCCCTTCAGAGGTACTTAATAGTCCCATCCTCTGCTACCTGTTCACCCACGACTGCGTGAGCGAGCACAACCCCAAAAACATAATTCAATTTGCAGACGACACAACGGTGGTAGGCCTGATCACAGATGACGATGAGACAGGGAGATGGTCAGAGACCTGGCAGTGTTGTGCCAGGACAACAACCTCAGCGTCAACGTCAGCAAGACAAAGTAGCTGATTTGGGACGACAGGAAACAGAGGGTCGATCACACCCCCATTCACATTGACAGGGCTGTAGTGGAGGGGGTCGAGAGCTTCCAGGTCCTCGGTGTCCTCATCACTAAGGATCAATCATGGTCCACACACACCAACACTGTCGTGAAGAGGCCACGACCCCTTTGGAGGCTGAAAATATTTGCTATAGGACCTCAGATCCTCAAAAGGTTCTACAGCCTCATCATTGAGCGCATCTTCTTATCGGCAGACAAAATAGCCATGGTTTCTCAAATAGCTGCCTTGCCTGGTTCACCAATTACTTCTCTGATTCTGATAGAGTTCAGTGTGTCAAATTGGAGGGCCTGATGTCCGGACCTCTGGCAGTCGATATGGGGGTGCCACAGGTAAAAATTATCGGGCCGAATCTTCTCTGTATACATCAATGATGTCGCTCTTGCTGCCTGTGATTCCCTGATCCACCTCTACGCAGACGACACCGTTCTGTATACTTCCGGCCCTTTTTTGGAGACGGTGTTAACAAACCTCTGTGTGTCGAAATTCGTTGCTTTATTCATGGCCAGGTCGCAGTTGTAAATGAGAACTTGTTCTCAACTAGCCTACCTGGTTAAATAAATGTGAAATGTGAAATAAAATTTAAAAAATCTTGACTGGCTGCATCACCACCTGGTATGGCAACTGCTTGGCATCCGACCGTAAGGCCCTACAGAGGGTACAGCGTACGGCCCAGTACATCACTGGGGAAAAGCTCCCTGCCATCCAGGACCTCTATACCAGGGGGTATCAGAGGAAGGCCCTAAAATGTTCAAAAACTCCAGCCACCGAAGTCAAACTGTTCTCTCTGCTACCGCACGGCAAGCGGTAACAATGCACCAGGACCCTGAACAGCTTCTACCCCTAAGCTATAAGACTGCTAAATAGTTAACCAAATAGCTATCTGCATTGACCCTTTTTGCACTAACTAGTATCGTTATTCATTGTGAATCTATTACTACGTGTTTTACTTTTCTATATTTTCTCTCTGCATTTTTACTGTTAGTCTACACCTGTTGTTTACGAAGCATGTGACAAATAAAATTTGATTCACATCTTAAACAAGGCAGTCTCTTGATGACAAACCCAAATCAAACAAAGCCAAGGCCCTGTCCTTTGATTAAAGAGGTCCCCCCTGGAAGGAGTTCCTAGCCTATTTCAAACAGCTTTAGTTCAAACAGCGCTCTTTCGCCACAACAAACTAAAAAAATTAACTTTCTCATTGGAAAAGCAGGACAGAGTGCCTTCTGAAACAACAGAGCGCACCTCGTTTGACATTTGATGATATTTTGGCAGCCTCTGCACAGTGTGGATGAAGCACTTTCTTTCATGCAGCATGCCAGAACAGTTCTTCTACTGTTGGGAGAAATGATAATGCATGTTAATATACACCAGTTTATTAGGTACACCCTTCTAGCACTGGTTAGGACCCGCCTTTGCCTCTAGAACAACCTGAAGTTTTCTGGGCATGGAAACATTGCTCAATTGGTATCAAGGGACTTGATGTGCCAGGAAAACATTCCTTACACCATTACATCACTGCCTGCAGCCTGTACTGTTGACACCAGGTAGAAAGGGGCTAAGGACTTGGACAGAAATCGGGATTCGTCAGACCAAGCAACTTTTTTCCACTCCTCAATTGTCCAGTGTTGGTGATCGCATGCCCACTGGAGCTGCTTCTTCTTGTTTTTAGCTGATAGGAGTGGAATCCAGTGTGGTCGTTTGCTGCAATATCCATCCGTGACAAGGACCAACAAGTTGTGCGTTCTGAGATTCTGTTCTGCCCAGCAGTGTTGTACTGCGCCATTATTTGGCTGTTTGTGGCCGCCTGTTAGCTTGCACGATTTCTGCAATTCTCCTTCAACCTCTCATCAATGTGCTGTTTGGGTAAACAGGACTGCTGCTGACTGCATGTTTTTTGTTTGTCGCAACATTCTTGGTAAACTCTAGACACTGTCATGTGTGAAAAGCCCCGGAGGCCAGCAGTTTCTGAGATACTGGAACCGGCGCGCATGGCACCGACGATGATACCATGCTCAAAGTTTGTTAGGTCACTCGTTTTGCTCATGCTAATGTTTAATCTAACAGTAACTGGATGCCTGTCTGCCTGCTAAGTCATGGCTAAGTGACTCACCTATTATATATTTTTCATTTTACACTGGTTTATTCATTCATAACATGGATTTACAGGGATAAAGGATACAATGTTCCATTAAATGAGTTTTAACCGTTTACATAAAATAAAATATTTTCCCAGATACACTCAATTTTCTGGGAGGCATTATTTTAGAAAAAAAAAGTTGTTGCTTTCATAAGACATACGGTAGCACACAACAAGCACAAAGCCACGTCTCGCACTCGTGTGATTCGCTAAAATGAAATGACAAATTCTTTACTACATAAGGTCACTCGGTCACTCCCACTAAGACCAACGTTGACTCATTGATGTACCAGGCTTATATGCACTGTACACTCATAGCCTGGGGACAAGGTTACACTCATGTTGAAATACGGTAGTCATTTTCCAGCTAGATGCCCTTGGCACTAGACACAATATCTGAACATTACATACGAGCTAAAATGGCATTTGACCACCTGCAGCAGCAAAACACCTTGATTTTAAACAATGTATATGCATCAGAAAGTGACTGACCACCTGAGAGAGAGCAGCAGAGAAACCACCTTCCGATTTTAAGGAATACAGATAGGATAAAGAGAGATCCTATAGAGAAAAGAGAGAGATGCACTATTGAGAAAGTGGTTGAGAGGATCTCATAAGGTGAATGACCAGATTTGAAGAGCTCTGAGATAGAGAGTCTGAGAAGATGAGAGAAAGAGTAAAGAGTAAAATGTAAAGTGACTACCAACAAGAGAGAGAGAGAGAGAGAGAGAGAGAGAGTGAGTGAGTGTGAGAGTGTGTGTGAGAGAGAGTGTGAGAGAGTGAGAGAGAGTGAGTGAGTGAGTGAGTGAGTGAGAGAGAGTGTGTGAGTGAGTGTGTGTGTGTGTGTGTGTGTGTGTGTGTGTGTTAGGGCTGACCCCATTTCGTTGACTGGTCGATTGTTTGGTCGATAGGCTGTTGGTCAACCAAGATTTCTTTAGTCGAGCAGTAGCAAAAAAATATGTATTTATATATAAAGTACATTCGTAAAGTATTCAGACCCCTGGACTTTTTCCACATTTTGTTACGTTACAGCCTTATTCTAAAATGGATTAAATGTTTTTTCCCCTCAATCTACACACAATACCCCATAATGACAAAGTTTTAGCAAATTTCTAAAAAGAAAAACTTCAATATCACATTTCCATAGGTTTTCAGACCCTTTACTCAGTACTTTGTTGAAAGCAACTTGGCAGCGATTACAGCCTCGAGTCTTCTTGGGTATGACGCTACAAGCTTGTCACACATGTATTTGGGGAGTTTCTCCCACTCTTCTCTGCAGATCCTCTAAAGCTCTATCAGTTTGGATGGGGGGCTTGCTTCACAGCTATTTTCTGGTCTATCCAGAGATGTCCAATGGTGTTCAAGTCATTTTTTTTTGTACTGGTCCCCAGTGGGAATCGAACCCACAACCCTGCCGTTACTGAGTCACACGGGACAAACAACACCAGACACACACACACAGCAACTCCTTGAATACACCATCAGGCTACCTCATTGTCATATCAAGCAGCACCTCGACCCACCTGACCACACACACCTTGCTCTCCTGCTGGCTCAGGACCAGATATAGACGGGCTGCAGCAGACGATGGGGCCGTGTCAGCAGATCAGTGTCTTACACCAGTCTATAGAGACCTGACCCGCAGTAAGGCATCACCAATGATGCCTCTAATAGTATCTGAAAGACTTCCGAAAATATATTGAATGCCGCAGTGAGTTTAAACGGTATCATCAGTGATGGCATGATCATATCAGAAAAAGTCCTTCCAAATGGTTGGGAAGTTCAAAACTTTTGCTAACAGTTTTGTAAAGATTTTTCTCAAGTTTCGACTTTTGCAATGTTATTGCTGAAGAAGGAGAACATTTAAAAGACAGTTTTTCTGGAAAGAGGATATCAAGTGGAAACTTAAGAGTCTGATAAATTAGATTTGAAGATGGACTCTAAACGTTGGTGATCCAGATATACTGTACGAACAAATCAATAAAACATTATTCGCGTCAGAGAATATGGAAAAACTTCAGAGCAACCCTGAAATGCATCTCTGAGAGATGACAGGACCAACCTGTTCCACAACCAACTAGAGGCTGTTGACTGATCAATCAAATCAAATCCTGGAGATAGGGTTCCGTCGGCACTCTAAGCCTGGCAAATGAATATCTAAATCAAATATTTAAACATCAAAGACTTTCTTTTTAAAGAAAGTATGTATGCGTACACATTGGGAGGCTGGGAGGGACATGTTAGGTAGATAGAGTTCTACAGTGTGTAATTGACTAAGACAAGTTTCTAACATCATTATACAAAGAAATGTGTGTTTTTACCACTTTTGTCTTGATTGAGTTCTTGACATGGAACATTTTAAAGTAGCAACTGTTCTCTGAAAAATAAGACATCATTCCCAAAACAGAAAACAACAACTCCCATTGGCATTCTCAATCCCTGCAATGATTCAAGCTTCGAGATTGTACAGAGAGGAATGATGCAGCTTATTCGGTCTGGAGCATTTTGTTTGGGTGATTTGTTGTTTTTTCCCAAACTTGAAAAGACAGAAAGGTCTGGTGTGCATCTCAGAAAATTCTATTTCCTATTCCCTTACATCTTTTTCAAATGAGCCCTGGCCAAGTAAATAAAGCTCTAACTGACTGAGGCCGTGTTACAGTACTTTTCTCAACTGGCTCCAGACCATCACCTTAGAAAGCCCAGGATACTGCGGTGGAGGGAGTCAGAACCTTGAGACCGTCACCTTAGAAAGCCCAGGATACTGCGGTGGAGAGGGTCAGGACCTTGAGACCATCACCTTAGAAAGCCCAGGATACTGCGGTGGAGGGGGTCAGAACCTTGAGACCATCACATTAGAAAGCCCAGGATACTGCAGTGGAGAGGGTCAGGACCTTGAGACCATCACCTTAGAAAGCCCAGGATACTGTGGTGACGAGGGTCAGGACCTTGAGACCATCACCTTAGAAAGCCCAGGATACTGCAGTGGAGAGGGTCAGGACCTTGAGACCATCACCTTAGAAAGCCCAGGATACTGTGGTGGCGAGGGTCAGGACCTCGA
Organism: Oncorhynchus gorbuscha; assembly: GCF_021184085.1. NCBI lineage: Eukaryota > Metazoa > Chordata > Actinopteri > Salmoniformes > Salmonidae > Oncorhynchus > Oncorhynchus gorbuscha. The sequence goes on from NC_060185.1 coordinate 79,625,812, forward strand.
GACCATCACCTTAGAAAGCCCAGGATACTGCAGTGGAGAGGGTCAGGACCTTGAGACCATCACCTTAAAACCCAGGATACTGCGGTGGAGAGGTATCAGGACCTTGGCCTTGCTCTACTGATTTCCATATCCATCCCAACTTCTCTGAGTATAGAGAGCACATTGTTACATCCCAGCACACATGCACAAATGCGCGCAAACACACACACAGAGATATGCATGCACGCACACACACACACACAGATATGAACGTGCAAACACACAGAGATACGAAAGCGTGTACACACACAGAGAGATAAGCATGTGCGCGCGCGCACAGACACACACAGGGATATGCATGTGCGAACACACACAGAGATATGCATGTGCGAACACACACAGAGATATGCATGCACACACACACAGAGATATGCATGCACACACACACAGATATATGCATGCACACACACACAGATATATGCATGCACACACACACCACACATATACCTGCAAGTGCATACTCACACAGAAAACAAATATATCCAAACCACTCTAAAATGGACACCCAAAGCCAATAAAATAGAGCTGATATGTCTAGTCTAAAAATAATCTCCTACGGTCTCTCCTGATAACCTTTTCTGGGCTTTTGAATCAACCCTTTCAATTAAGAGCAAATGAATGTAAGACAAGAGGGACTGCTGTCACTCTGGATGGGGACGGCGCTGCCAGTCGTCTCTGCATTGCATGATTAATGAGTTTAGAAGAGTGGGTCTGTCTGCTTGCATATGCCTCTTTCTGTGTTTGTGCATGTGTGTGTGTGTGTGTCTGCTTGCATGTGCTTCTTTCTGCATTTGTGCATGTGTGTGTGTCTGTCTGCTTGCATGTGCTTCTTTCTGTGTTTGTGCATGTGTGTGTGTGTGTGTGTCTGTCTTCTTGCATGTGCCTCTTTTTATGTTTGTGCATGTGTGTGTGTGTGTGTGTGTCTGTCTGCTTGCATGTGCCTCTTTCTGTGTGTGTTTGTGCGCGTAAGTGCAGAGAAGAGGAATCCTCCTCTAAGCCTCCCAGTGCTCTGCAGGACTCTTCTCTGCACTGAATCTCAATGACACCTCAATAAAGACAGGAACAGATGCCAACCAGAGCCAGCTAGCATACCTGCCTGAGACTCTGGAGAGAGAGAGTCATTTAAAAAGTAATGCAACCTCCCACTGTAGATCCTTATGGTATAGCTACAGGCACGAAGCACAAACTGACAAGAGGAAACATGAGAGCACTGCTTAATATAAAGACAGGACCGTGTGTGTGAGTTGTGTCAAACATGCAGATATGGTGCCGAAACCCCAGAAGACGACGCCACATCTAGCAATAACACTGTCATCATCCATGACAGACAGACACAATGATATGCAGGAAAGATGCCTTTCTGAGTTTCAAAAGGCACAGCGGACCAGGATCGTTGAGGAGAAGTTATGGATTTTCATCCAGCTAACTCAGCCTAATAATGTGCCCCAACGCTCAACCGGCGTGGAGCTTTCAATGGTACGCCGCCCGTCTCCTCCTTCCGCCAATCAATTTTTGAAGGTCCGCCGCGAGTGGCTCAATAAAGTCCTGAAAGGTCCTTGCGAAGCTATGAAGCACACTATTCAATATGCAAATTAGCCAGACATAAGAAAATAAAGGGAAGGGAAAATAGAAGACAAGACGGCATATCAAAGAGAGGCTTGGTAAATCTACCCACAGAACCTACTGTATAATTCAGCATATTTATACTATGTCAAGGAGAGGTAAACAACCTGGTTGTTGAACAAAGGTACTGTAAGTCACAGTGGATCTCATTTATAGAGTTTGGCGGCGGTCTCGCTTGCATTGATTGGACTGTGAGGTCATACTGAACTGGTCTCTGCACCTTCTACAGTGCAGGGACCACAGGAGGAGCCGTCCAGGGGGCACCGGACTGCTCCAACTAGCAAACCAAAGTTTAGGCAAAGGGCAAAGAATTGAGCGCAGGAAGAAAAAAATGGGGGAGGAAACAGTAGAGATGTATTCCCCGATGTTGATGTACTCGTTTACTCATTTCCCCTCCTCCTCTCTCACTTCTCTCTCTTCCCAAACCCCCTCTACCAGTTCATGAGATCTAACACGCACACAGCCTGAGCAACTGTTGGTTCATACTGGTCATTTTCCCTTGTTCCCCAGAGACTGGACAGAACAACATTCCATCAGGTAAGTGATCTGTTGGTCTTGTGCTGCTCTAACAAAGCGTCTGAATGAAAGGGATACACACCACGTGTGATGAGTAATTATCCACTCTGACCGTCTGTTTATATGACCATATGGAACATGCACAATTTCACTTATCTGACAATGAGAGAAAGAGAAAGAGAGAGACGGATAGAGAATGGAGAAAGATATGTTAGGGTCTGGGTGCATGAGTACAGTATTAGTGTGTGGGAATGTCGAGTGTGTTAGAGGTAAGTGGTAAATATAATGTATGTGTTGGCTGGTTCACTAATGATGTCCGATCCCCACAAGACTCAGAGGATAGATGGGCCGCTTCGCTGACAGGCACGACTGGCATGATTAATGACAATGAGTCTCCTAGTAGACCTGCCCAAGCCAGGTCTGTGTGCAGGTGGGGGGGCATTAATTATCCTGTTGAATGTAAAGGTATAGTCTAGATTAATTATCCCGTTGAATGGGAAGGTATAGTCTAGATTAATTAGCCTGTTGAATGGGAAGGTATAGTCTAGATTAGCCTGTTGAATGGGAAGGTATAGTCTAGATTAGCCTGTTGAATGGGAAGGTATAGTCTAGATTAGCCTGTTGAATGGGAAGGTATAGTCTAGATGAATTAGCCTGTTGAATGGGAAGGTATAGTCTATATTCGCCTGTTGAATGGGAAGGTATAGTCTATATTCGCCTGTTGAATGGGAAGGTATAGTCTATATTTGCCTGTTGAATGGGAAGGTATAGTCTATATTTGCCTGTTGAATGGGAAGGTATAGTCTAGATTAGCCTGTTGAATGGGAAGGTATAGTCTAGATTAGCCTGTTGAATGGGAAGGTATAGTCTAGATTAGCCTGTTGAATGGGAAGGTATAGTCTAGATTAGCCTGTTGAATGGGAAGGTGTAGTCTAGATTAGAATGTTGAATGGGAAGGTATAGTCTAGATTAATTAGCCTGTTGAATGGGAAGGTATAGTCTAGATTAGCCTGTTGAATGGGAAGGTATAGTCTATATTCGCCTGTTGAATGGGAAGGTCTAGTCTAGATTAATTAGCCTGTTGAATGGGAAGGTATAGTCTATATTCGCCTGTTGAATGGGAAGGTATAGTCTAGATTAATTAGCCTGTTGAATGGGAAGGTATAGTCTATATTTGCCTGTTGAATGGGAAGGTATAGTCTAGATTAGCCTGTTGAATGGGAAGGTATAGTCTAGATTAGAATGTTGAATGGGAAGGTATAGTCTAGATTAATTAGCCTGTTGAATGGGAAGGTATAGTCTATATTCGCCTGTTGAATGGGAAGGTATAGTCTATATTAGCCTGTTGAATGGGAAGGTATAGTCTATATTAGCCTGTTGAATGGGAAGGTATAGTCTAGATGAATTATCCTGTTGAATGGGAAGGTATAGTCTAGATGAATTATCCTGTTGAATGGGAAGGTATAGTCTAGATGAATTAGCCTGTTGAATGGGAAGGTATATTCTAGATGAATTAGCCTGTTGAATGGGAAGGTATATTCTAGATGAATTAGCCTGTTGAATGGGAAGGTATAGTCTAGATTAATTATCCTGTTAAATGGGAAGGTATAGTCTATATGATCCTGTTGAATGGGAAGGTATAGTCTAGATGAATTATCCTGTTGAATGGGAAGGTATAGTCTAGAATCTAGACTATACCTTCCCATTCAACAGGCTTATTAATCTAGACTATACCTTCCCATTCAACAGGATAATTCATCTAGACTATATAAATATTAAACAAAACTATGCTACATTTTATCTCTGGGACACTCAGGATGACAAATCAGAGCAAGACTGAATAAGTACATTATTTGCCTTCAGAGGTGAATGTATCAAACCAGTTGCTGTGAAAAGTTTGTTCACTCTCCTCAAACAATAGCATGGACTTTTTTCACTGTTATACCTACTGTAAATTGGACAGTGCAGTAAGATTGAGAAGAATTTAGAGAGCGAGAGCGAGAGAGAGAATCGTAAAGAGGCAACTTTCCTCCTGTTGATCCTACAGATCAGAGGCTGTAATGAAACGCCATTGTGACTACTACAGATACACTGGCTGTGTGTGTGCGTGTTCTTTCCCCTATATTCACTTAGAACCACTGCTAAAGGAATATATTTGAATACATGTTTTTAACTATTTCTGCTGAGATGCGCTTTTAAAACGCCCACACCAGCAAAAATTCACTTTTTATCCAGCTGAAAGACGATGCCAAAAGCTTACCCGTGATGTTGCACAACGACTTAAGACCATAAGTCATCCTTTTTGTCAAAGTATGATATATTTGGCCTTGAACAGGGAAATCCTACATTAAACTAAATTTTGCACTTCTGTATTTAGCAGAGTAACATTCTGTCCTGTCCAACGGGCACCAAATAGGAGAACTAATAGTAGTAGCCCGTAAGACATTTTCTCTTAGGATACCCATCCCAGGACCCCTCTGCTCTGTACTGTATGCCCACAGAAGTGAAACCATGGCCAGACAGTCAGCTTCCTCTCCATGGAAAACACTTGTGTATTTCTTTGTCAAGTTCATATCATTTAGATTATACATTGAGCCATGAAAGACAGACATTGTGACGATTCACTAACTCCACCTTTGTGTGTGTTTCAGAAGTCAACAGAAAACAACAATTCAGCCTCTGAAGTTTGTCCAGTAAAATGCAGTGTACACATTCATTAGAGTAGCTTATCGTGAAGGTAGGCTAGGTCACAGTAAAATGCAGTGTACACATTCATTAGAGTAGCTTATCGTGAAGGTAGGCTAGGTCACAGTAAAATGCAGTGTACACATTCATTAGAGTAGCTTATCGTGAAGGTAGGCTAGTTCACAGTAAAATGCAGTGTACACATTCATTAGAGTAGCTTATCATGAAGGTAGGCTAGGTCACAGTAAAATGCAGTGTACACATTCATTAGAGTAGCTTATCGTGAAGGTAGGCTAGGTCACAGTAAAATGCAGTGTACACATTCATTAGAGTAGCTTATCGTGAAGGTAGGCTAGTTCACAGTAAAATGCAGTGTACACATTCATTAGAGTAGCTTATCGTGAAGGTAGGCTAGGTCACAGTAAAATGCAGTGTACACATTCATTAGAGTAGCTTATCGTGAAGGTAGGCTAGGTCACAGTAAAATGCAGTGTACACATTCATTAGAGTAGCTTATCGTGAAGGTAGGCTAGGTCACAGTAAAATGCAGTGTACACATTCATTAGAGTAGCTTATCGTGAAGGTAGGCTAGGTCACAGTAAAATGCAGTGTACACATTCATTAGAGTAGCTTATCGTGAAGGTAGGCTAGTTCACAGTAAAATGCAGTGTACACATTCATTAGAATAGCTTATCGTGAAGGTAGGCTAGGTCACAGTCTATATACAATTCCCCATAATGTTAAAGTGGAATTATGTTTTTTGTTATGGCAATCCTAAATAAGTTCAGGCGTAAACATTTACTTAACAAGTCACATAATAAGTTGCATGGACTCACTCCGTGTGCAATAATAGTGGTTACCATGATTTTTGAATGACTACCCCAACTCTGTACCCCACACATACAATTATCTGTAAGGTTCCTTTGAAAAGCAGTGAATTTCGAACACAGCTTCAACAACAAAGACTTTTAAGGATAATCCTGAATGAATTGTGAATAATGATGAGTGAAAAAGTTAGACATACAAATATCACACCAAAAATGTCTAAACTCCCCTGTTATTGTAAAGGTGAGGTTAGCATGTCTTGGGTATTATACATTACCAGTCAAAAGTTTGGACACACCTACTCATTCAAGGGTTTTCTTTATATGACTAATTTCTACATTGTAGAATAATAGTAAAGACATCAAAACTGTTAAAAGTGTTAAACACATCAAAATATATTTTATTGATGACAGCTTTGCACAATCTTGGCATTCTCTCAACCAGCTTCATGAGGTAGTAACCTGGAATGCATTTAAATTAACAGGTGTGCTTTGTTAAAAGTTAAATAGTTGTTTTGTGACAAGGTAGGGGTGGTATACAGAAGATAGCCCTATTTTAGAAAAGACCAAGTCCAACGTGTATTTTGTGGTTGTGACCCAGAGTCTCTTGACCATTTATTTTGGGACTGTTCTTTTGTCAGAAGATTTTGGAGTGAGTTACATTTTATTTGAAAATAAACTACTATTAATGTTCATTTGAAAGACTCTGACATTGTTCAATTTTGATCAGAATTATATGGACCCTGATTTAACTTTCAATGTTAATTTGTTTATTTTTCATGGCAGATTCTTGATCCATAAAATGATCAGTAAGTGTATAAACAAAAAAGCAATAAGTACTGTAAAACTGTGACAAATTGAAAATGTAACTCGATATGTAATACTGTTGGGTTGATTTTATCTTGTTTGTATATTTCTGTTTTCTGTTTCTGCTGGGCGGTTAATGGGACTATCATTTGTTTCTCAACAGGACAATGACCCAACACACCTCTAGGTTGTGTAAGGGCTATTTGATCAAGAAGGAGAGTGATGGAGTGCTGCATCAGATGACCTGGCCTCAAAAATCACCCGACCGCAGAGCAAAGGAAAAGCAGCCAACAAGTGCTCAGCATATGTGGGAACTCATTCAAGACTGTTAGAAAAGCATTCCAGGTGAAGCTGGTTGAAAGAATACCAAGAGTGTGCAAAACTGTCATCAAGGCAAAGGGTGTCTACTTTGAAGAATCTCAAATATAAAATATATTTTGATTTGTTTAACAGTTTTCTGGTTACTATACGATTCCATATACAGTGCCTTGCGAAACTATTCGGCCCACTTGAACTTTGCGACCTTTTGCCACATTTCAGGCTTCAAACATAAAGATATAAAACTATTTTTGTGAAGAATCAACAACAAGTGGAACACAATCATGAAGTGGAATGACATTTATTGGATATTTAACAAATCAAAAACTGAAAAATTGGGCGTGCAAAATTATTTAGCCCCTTTACCATCAGTGCAGCAAACTCTCTCCAGAAGTTCAGTGAGGATCTCTGAATGATCCAATGTTGACCTAAATGACTAATGATGATAAATACAATCCACCTGTGTGTAATCAAGTCTCCGTATAAATGCACCTGCACTGTGATAGTCTCAGAGGTCCGTTAAAAGCGCAGAGAGCATCATGAAGAACAAGGAACACACCAGGCAGGTCCGAGATACTGTTGTGAAGAAGTTTAAAGCCGGATTTGGATACAAAAAGTTTCCCCAAGCTTTAAACATACCCAGGAGCACTGTGCAAGCGATAATATTAAAATGGAAGGAGTATCAGACCACTGCAAATCTACCGAGACCTGGCCGTCCCTCTAAACTTTCAGCTCATACAAGGAGAAGACTAATCAGCAGGGACAGGGAAGATGGTTAAAATTGATGGGAAGTTGGATGGAGCCAAATGCAGGACCATTCTGGAAGAAAACCTGATGGAGTCTGCAAAAGACCTGAGACTGGGACGGAGATTTGTCTTCCAACAAGACAATGATCCAAAACATAAAGCAAAATCTACAATGGAATGGTTCAAAAATAAACATATCCAGGTGTTAGAATGGCCAAGTCAAAGTCCAGACCTGAATCCAATCGAGAATCTGTGGAAAGAACTGAAAACTGCTGTTCATAAATGCTCTCCATCCAACCTCACTGAGGTCGAGCTGTTTTGCAAGGAGGAATGGGAAAAAATCTTCAGTCTCTCGATGTGCAAAACTGATAGAGACATACCCCAAGCTACTTACAGCTGTAATCGCAGCAAAAGGTGGCGCTAAAGTATTAACTTAAGGGGGCTGAATAATTTTGAACGCCCAATTTTTCAGTTTTTGATTTGTTAAAAAAGTTTGAAATATCCTATAAATGTCGTTCCACTTCATGATTGTGTCCCACTTGTTGTTGATTCTTTACAAAAAAATACAGTTTTATATCTTTATGTTTGAAGCCTGCAATGTGACAAAAGGTCGCAAAGTTCAAGGGGGGCGAATACTTTCGCAAGGCACTGTATGTTATTTCAGTTTTGATGTCTTCACTGTTATTCTACAATGTAGAATATAGTAAAAATAAAGAAAAACCCTTGAATGAGTAGGTGTGTCCAAACTTGACTGGTACTGTATTGGTGCGACTTTCTCACTCATCTTTATTCACAATTCATTCAGGATTATCCATAATCACAGTAGCATCCATATTAATGTAGAAGTGTTTATAAACATATTCTATTCTTATTTACTATAAAAGTAACTCCAAAATGACACAATCTATTATTTACCATTAATTTCTATTGGGAACAAAATAATCTGAAACACAACCAAAACAAAGACAAAATGCACAAGCTTGATATAGTCATTGTGTGCTATGAATATGGGACCAAAAACGTTTTACTACTTTAATACACAAGTGAATTTGTCCCAATATTTTTGGTCCCCTAAAATGGGGCAAAAATGTTAGCTAATATACAGTAATGTTACCTTAGCTAAATTACTTTTTTGGTTATGATCATCTGAAACTGTCCTGGATTTTAAGATGAGTTTCAAAGGAAGAGAACACAATTTAATGCTCATGCATTTTGGAATAGAATGTCCTTTAAATAGTCACCAGAAGTGACGTTCTCTTAAGTCTTTTATCAAAATAATTATCCGGGGGGGGGGGGCTATCTCTGCCACCGCAGCTCAAAAATAAAATCCTGGCGTGTGTCTGTGTGTGTGCACATGTCTGTACGCTATCTTTGTCTTGTGTGTATATGCTGTGCAGCCTTGTGTGTCTCTCTGAGTGCATGTCTGTCTATGTGTGTCTGAGACACTGAGGCTCTCCAGGCATCAGCAGCCACTAGCATATCCCTCCCTTCTCTGCCCTCTTTTTTTTCGGTACCGCTGACAGGTGTGACCTTTCGGCTGGGTGAGCAGTGCCTGTTCTCCATGCTCTCGCCCCCAGACACAGGCCCGGGATTAGTCAGCCTCTCCCAGGATCATGGGGGCCATGCGCGAGTGTGCGCGTGAGGGCCAGTTCTCGTTGCCGCGGTCGACAAGGCCACGGTATGAAAAATAGAACACCTAATGCCTGCAGATAGAGACATTCATCAACTGACGGAAGCCCCAGTCTGCGCAGTGGGCCGCCATGCAGGCATTAGGTGTGCAGAAACAACTCACTTATTAGGGGAAGAACTGGGGAGTATCATTAGACCACTGTTACCCTTTAATACAATTTACAGCATTTTTAAAGATGCTCGTAGCCTTGTTCACACGGCAGGCTTTAATGCTCAAATCAGTTTTGACTGTCCAAACTGCAAGTTACAAGTGACCAAATCTGAAGTGTGTATGTTCAGATAGCAGTCACTTGCTAACATGGCCATGCCAATTGTCATACAGTAGTACTGACGGGGGTTTGCGCAGTGGTGTAGGCGGATCGGTGGTGGTGCTCGTGCATCCTATCACTCAGATGTTATGTAGCAAGCTAAGGTGAAAACAATGCCTGCCATGAACGTTTCCTAGTTTCTTTGAATGTTCAAAGTTATAGTGTAAGAAAGGTTTAAAAGCCTCAAAGATGAACAAAATGACTCCTTTTTGGCAAGCCCCAGAAGTCAACTAGCTAGCTAGGTAGCTGTTTAGCTTTCTAGCACATTAGCTACCACATGTTCTTGTCAAACAGAGTAGCAAGCAAGCAACAAGATATGCCAAAGAACAGTCAGGGCAAATAAATCAGATTTGACCGTTCAGACAAGTTGCATGGCCAGGAATCAGATTTGCACCTACGGACGGTGGTTTGAAATGTGTCTTGAAATATCCGATTCAATGTGCTTTTTGTTCAGTTCAGACTGCAGGAAAAAGAACAGATTTGAATCGGATATGCAAAAAAATTGTATTTGAGTCACTTCAAACTGCCAGTGTGAACAAGCCTTAAGTGACTTATCATTCGAGATCAGAGACTTCAGTTTTGACTCTCGTCTCAACAGTTGGATGGGAGTAGAACCTACGGTGCAGTCAGATGTCCATCAATGGGCGAGGTGCAGTAGGGCACCGCCATTGGCCGTCTTGAATGGCAGTTGCCGGCGGTAACCAGGTGCTTGCGAGGCTTGTACCCTGGGAGACGGTAGCCATGCCAACTGGCGCTGAGCAACCAACCAGTTAACCTCTGCACTGAACTACTAGGCCTTGGAGAAGGGTTTGGTAATGTGTCGTCTCTCCCTCCTTCCATCTCTCTGTTGATGCCGACATGTCACAGAGGAATTAGCTAGTGAAAAAACCTCCACAAGTTAGCGCCGGAATAGCAGGATGCAATGGGGGGTATTGCACTCCTCCTTTCCTTCGTTTATTCAAATACTGGCTCCTCCGACGAGAGGGGTCAGAGAACTCGGAAGAGGAGGAGCGTTAGAAACATCAAAGCCTAAAGGTTTGGTACTGTGGGACTGCTGCATCGCCTGGCAAAATGGTAATGAGTCCAACTTCTGGAACAAGGATCAAGAGGAGTTCAACTACACAGAGACAGTTTACAAACAGAGAAGTGATGATACTATAGTATGACACACAAACAACTTAGAAAAATATACCCCAAAATGTTACGTTTTAAAAGTCTACAGGCTGCATCCATTAGCATTTTTAAACATACAACACATCACATTGGACTGGCTATGTTGTTATTTTCTGTGAATAGTACATTTTCAACTGGGCCTGGGCATAACAAACGCTACAGGACATGCAAAGGCCTATAGACGGCAGGAATTCAAACACGCTCCTGACAGGAGCTCAATGTGCGCTTTGGGGCTGCTTCCCTCATCCACCCATCCATTCAGTCATCCATCCATCTGTTCAGCCACACATCTTCAGCTTCTTCTCAATCAAACCGTGTATGTGTGTATGTGTGCTTGTATGGACATGTGTATGACCAATGGTCATCTCTGTAAACAGCTCATACATGTCTCAGAGTGTGTGCTTGTGTGTGTGCTCTCTCCCTCTCCCTCAGCCTGTGTGCTGTCAGATGGAGGTGGTAAAGTCTCTGTGAGAATGGGATTTAGTAATGCACAAGGCAGCTCTGCCACTGGCTGCTTCAAAGTGGAGGCAGGCACGGCTTCCTCCTGTGTGTGATTTTCTGTCCTGTGGATAAACACAGTGCTGCTTTAAGGTAGTTCATTTAAAGCCAGCCTCCTTCTGTGGCAGACTGAGCAGTGTGTGTGTGTGTGTGTGTGTGTGTGTGTGTGTGTGTGTGTGTGTGTGTGTGTGTGTGTGTGTGTGTGTGTGTGTGTGTGTGTGTGTGTGTGTGTGTGTGTGTGTGTGTGTGTGTGTGTGTGTGTGTGTGTGTGTGTGTGTGTGTATAGAGAGGAAAGGAACAGACGTGGATGTGTTTTTGTAAAACAATCGAATTCGATGTGGGTCGGCCTGTGTTGTGTATATGATACGCTAAAGACCGTAACATTCTATCAAGCTCCCTCTGTTGTTTCTACACTATATACACACCGCTGTCTCTCCCATACCTATACATAAGCACGGCTGCATACTCTAAATGCATGACAGCAGCCCTACTGTAATAAAGAGAGAGCTGCACAGATGCTGGAGGACTTCAGCAGCAGGTGAGCATCCTCAACTAGATTCAGCCTTCAGCCAAGGGATGATGGGTGGTCAGAGGGCCGGAACAGAAAACTAAATGTGTCAACTGCAAATTGACCGCGAGAAGCCCAAACATATATAATATTTGACTATAACATCTGAAAACAAACACACACATCAACATCCTTTATCACACACATGTGCACACAGACATACATTTTGACCTACACATTTCACTATTCCTACAATATTGATGTTAACATTAATTATTTACTGCGACCAGGTTTTTATACAGACCCACAAGTGTCAAAGCGAGGGTCTTCTCCTGTGGTGTCACTTATACAGGACCTTGATGTTCTTCAACACACGGTTAAGTTTCCTCTACCGTTTTATAGGGGGGGGGGGGGTTAGCGGACCATAAACTCTGTCTGGTTCCACCAGCATAGCTGACTCAGAGCTGCCCACCACCAGCCAAGTTAAAAGATGTATCCTTTGATTAGGAATGGAAACATTTAGTCTCTAAGTTTGCTCCGTGACAGGGACAGGATTTTATGTATTTTCCGTATAGGCAGTTGCCAGGTCGACCGAAAAAAAGACTGTCAAGGGTAAAAGTGAAATGAAAGAGTTTGTGCAGTGCCCGATGCCAACTATAAAATGCTATCAGACTGAGGACTTTACTGCTGTGGGCAACCAACCAATGGCTGAGAGAGAGGTTTGGATAAGAAAACAGGAAAAGGATTTACAATCGGCGAAAGTCACCTTTTACCCCCAATATTTGCAAAGAGGAAAACGGATGGTGGAATTGCATTAGAGGTCCTCAATCAATAACCACAAATATTAAAAATGGGCACCCGGCGACAGCCTCCTCCTGCCCTGTCTGGAGCTCTGCCACTTAGCAGCTAGCGTTAGCCTAGCGTTAGCAGGGATGATAGGAAGGGGTTCTAATGAAATCCAATCAGAGGCTGAGGAGCATTGTGGTCTTGCCCTCACAATTGAACCAGAGTACCAAGTCATTTAACACATTATAGGTTGTCTTTTTTTGCAATCGTATCATATTAATGTGGTTCCTAAGATGTTGCACACTATTCCAGGCATTGTGAAATCACATAATCAGACTTAATAACCAGACAGCAAAAAGGATCACCTGAATGGATAGCATCGCTGAGGTTGATGACAGCCACTGTCTCAACAACCCCCTCTTCCACCATTTAACTATCACAGGTGAATAAGGCCACACTAGAGATTAGGGTTCAAGGGAAAAGTGGCGATGACTTGGCCGTGACCACATCTGCACACACCTTGCGGGAATGTCACAATGTAATCTCTGTTTGGAGTGGGCTGTATTGGGCATAGGAGAGAAGAAAGCAGGGCACAGACAAAAAGTGGGGAAGGGCTGGGTTACTGATACCTGATAGGAAAGATGGAGGGCTGGACTACATCAAAGGTCATCAGATTCTTTGACCCTCCTATAAAATTCACAACTTTACCGCCTGCCAATACCCAATCGATTTATCAGGGCTCAACATGTGTCAAGCACACACACATGGTTTATGTTTCTGTTCTCTGAGCTGTGTCTCATCCATGCTTATGCAACAGTTCGCAACACTTTTAATTACTTCATAACCACCATAGATCCAAATTATTTTTAATCCATATCCATAAATACTGTAGTTGTGAAATTGTCATATTCCTTTTGCATATGGTTAGAAGCTCTGATCACCCTGTTTCTTTGTACTGTACGATACGTCCATCGTTTGGAACAAGGCTCTGCGATTAACATGCGAAAAGGTACGTATGTTTGCCATGCACCAGTGACAGAACTAATGTCCCCCTGCGGATGCAAATTCCCTCGGCTTTAATCCCCTGAATACAAAAGCACCCGGTCGAGGAATTCCTACCCATTCAGAAGGCATTGGAGTGACATTAAACTCTGTAAGGGTAAAACAAGCATCACATTTACCCATCTACCAATGGACCGACGCACTGCCGTAAACCATTTCCCGATAATGTGAAACTGGTTAGTGGGCAGACATAATGAGGTGTATCGCATTGTAAATGCGTACAATTGCCCCGTTCTATGAATTACACTAAAGGACACACGGCACTGAGGTGTAAAGCTCTTGAAGCCTCTTGGATATCATGAGGGAAAGTGAGGCTGATAACCTTCAATAAAACAAGATCCAAAAGTGGAACAGTGGATAGAAAAAGGCGAGGAAGTCACTTCACTGGTGAAGTATGCATTGTGGTGCTCATGGGAATTTCCTTTCTTATTCGGCTTCAGACCCATGCCTTCTTCTCACTCAGAACATTGTTTTTGTTTTAAATTTCAATGGATTTTACAACGGGAGGTGATTATACGACATTATAATACAGCATTACACAGCAATAAAAGTATAGTAAAAGTACACAACAATGACAAATGGCAGAATAAATAATGTAGTTAGTGTTCATTTATCAGGGCAACAACGTCTTACTTTACAGTTTGAGCGCTGGTCTCTCCACCATTCTCTCCTCCGTAGTAGCAAGATGTGCGCACTAGTACACATCACTACTTATCCCTTGCCAGTCAACGATGCCCAATGAACCCAAACTCTCTTAAGAAAAACTTTCTGAATGAAAATAAGCACACATTGTGCATGTGCGCTCCGGTGTGTGGGTGTGTCGGGAAAGAGAAGGGGTGCCAGAAACTATACACCAAAGAGAAAAGTCTAAATATCCCCACCGGTGGGCGAACCCAGGACCTTCAAATCCCAGGGCGGTGATGCTAACCCTTAGGCTACGTCAACTTGACACTCTAGCGATGACAGCAAGGGTTTGTTGATGTTCATTCACTCAGTGCTGATGTAACATGTATTTATCTTGCTTGGTAAAAAATAAATAGCCGGAAACATTAGATAAAATAAATAACGGAGTTGGCAAGCATGTTTTTATCTTTTACTTGGCACAGGTTGCGCAAGCAAGCAATAATCAGGTGTTGTTGCTGTATTAACCTGGATGCTTCGTGTGCAATCCGCACCCCTGACACTTTTTACTTTTGGATGGCGACTTGAGGTTTTCGGGAAGACATTGAAAAGTAACTTGGCACTGTGTTGATCAGCCAGCCCACATTTGGACTGTAATGACTATAAAATTGCATTGACGGAGGAGGAAGCAGAATGAATTATTACATCGTAAGGTAAGTGCCAGAATCTGAATCTTCAACAAAAGGTCTGTCTGGTGTGTATCTGGTATTTGTCCGTTTGAAAAATGGAGGATTGGCCATGTACCAATCCAATGCCATTCTGAGGCACTTGGGCCCCAATCATGGTAATTGATCTCAATCGTTATGTCATATACAGTGCCTTCAGAAAGTATTCACACAGCTTGACTTTTACCACATTTTGTTGTGTTACAGCCTTGACTTCTTGTGTCACTGGCCTATGTGCAAAACCCCATAATGTCAAAGTGGAATTATGTTTCTCAAATTTTTACAAATTAATTAAAAATGAAAAACTGAAATGTCTTGAGTCATTAAGTATTCAACCCGTTTTGTTACGGCAAACCTAAATAAGTTCAGGAGTAAAAAGGCTCTTAAGTCACATAATAAGTTGCATGGACTCACTCTGTGTGCAATAATAGTGTTTAACATGATTTTTGAATGACAACCTCATCTCTGTACCACAAACCTACATTTATCTCTAAGGTCACTCCGTTTAGCAATGAATTTCAAACACAGATTCAACCAAAAAGATGTAGATGGTAAAAAGGTCTTCGAAAGCCAAGTCAACAAACAGGTCACTGACCGCTGTCCAGTCCTCTAGCAGACTCTATGGGGGTGCCACGGGGTTCAATTCTCGGGCCGACTCTTTTCTCTGTATATATCAATGATGTTGCTCTTGCTGCGGGCGATTCCCTGATCCACCTCTACAGAGACGACACCATTCTATATACTTCTGGCCCTTCCTTGGACACTGTGCTATCTAACCTCCAAACGAGCTTCAATGCCATACAACACTCCTTCCGTGGCCTCCAACTGCTCTTAAACGCTAGTAAAACCAAACGCATGCTTTTCAACCGTTCGCTGCCTGCACCCGCACGCCTGACTAGCATCACCACCCTGGATGGTTCCGACCTTGAATATATGGACATCTATAAGTACCTAGGTGTCTGGCTAGACTGTAAACTCTCCTTCCAGACTCATATCAAACATCTCCAATCGAAAATCAAATCTAGTCAGCTTTCTATTCCGCAACAAAGCCTCCTTCACTCACCCCGCCAAACTTACCCTAGTAAAACTGACTATCCTACCGATCCTCGACTTCAGCGATTTAATCTACAAAATTGCTTCCAACACTCTACTCAGCAAACTGGATGCAGTTTATCACAGTGCCATCCGTTTTGTCACTAAAGCACCTTATACCACCCACCACTGCGACCTGTATGCCCTAGTCGGCTGGCCCTCGCTACATATTCGTCGCCAGACCCACTGGCTCCAGGACATCTACAAGTCCATGCTAGGTAAAGCTCCACCTTATCTCAGTTCACTGGTCACGATGGCAACACCCACCCGTAGCACGCGCTCCAGCAGGTGTATCTCACTGATCAACCCTAAAGCCAACACCTCATTTGGCCGCCTTTCGTTCCAGTTCTCTGCTGCCTGTGACTGGAACGAATTGCAAAAATCGCTGAAGTTTGAGACTTTTATCTCCCTCACCAACTTCAAACATCTGCTATCTGAGCAGCTAACCGATCGCTGCAGCTGTACATAGTCTATCGGTAAATAGCCCACCCATTTTTACCTACCTCATCCCCATACTGTTTTTATTTATTTACTTCTCTGCTCTTTTGCACACCAATATCTCTACCTGTACATGACCATCTGATCATTTATCACTCCAGTGTTAATCTGCAAAATTGTAATTATTCACCTACCTCCTCATGCCTTTTGCACACAATGTATATAGACTCTTTTTTCTACTGTGTTATTGTTAATCGTTTACTCCATGTGTAACTCTGTTGTCCTGGTTAAATAAAGGTGAACAAAAAAAAAGTGGGGGGGGGGGATTTGATAGAAATAAGCTTTTTGTGTGTATGGCAAATTTCTGGGATCTTTCATTTCTGCTCATGAAACATGGGACCAACACTTTACATGTTGAGTTTATATTTTTGTTCGGTGTACATTGTTTTCCTTACTCCATTTATCCTTTATAATATATTAAATATAAGATTATATTTAGGCGCGCCTATAATTATAACTCAAGCTGTCCCTGCTCTAGCATGCCAATCCCCTCTCTCTGCTCATTGGTTGCATTAGGCATTAATAGCCATTTTTAATGAAGATTTCCTGCTAAATCCGCTGGATCAGACGGAGGGAGCGTTCCTTTAGATTTCCCCAGGTGAGGGCCTCGGCGCCGACACAAGTGAAGGCAACCTCCCGAGTAGGTCTCCCGGAACACACCCGGCATGCCTAATGAAGACAACAACTGCGGCGGAACAAGGAGGTAATTGACAACTATCCTACAGAGCTTTTCCACCAACAAGGTTTCATCTGAATACGAGATCCAACACGCAGGCCCGAGAAAAGAGAAAACAAACAAACAACTAGAACAGTGGCATGAAGACAAGGTTGGGTGAACATTAATGGTGGGCTAAGCTCGATCTCTCGCCATGGAAACATTATCAAAAAGCCCAGGCGCAATCAATTATAAATGGGTGCTTGACCTTCAAGGTGTATCCACTACAATGTTTGTTGATGAGATCCAGGGACATGTTTCTTCATGTGAGATTTTAATTTTGGAGAATTGAATTATTCATTGTAGGTTAATATTGGGTGACAGTAGGATGCATGTGGATGGATCTAGAAGAGGATTAGTGGACAGGAGACGGAGAAGACCGAGCCAGGCCGTCAGTAGTGAGGAGGAGACGGAGAGCACCGAGCCAGGCCGTCAGTAGTGAGGAGGAGACGGAGAGCACCGAGCCAGGCCGTCAGTAGTGAGGAGGAGACGGAGAGCACCGAGCCAGGCCGCCAGTAGTGAGGAGGAGACGGAGAGCACCGAGCCAGGCACCGGAGAGCCAGGCCAGGCCGCCAGTAGTGAGGAGGAGACGGAGAGCACCGAGCCAGGCCGTCAGTAGTGAGGAGGAGACGGAGAGCAGGCCGCCAGTAGTGAGGAGGAGACAGAGCACAGCCAGGCCGCCAGTAGTGAGGAGGAGACTAGTGAGGAGGAGACTGAGAGCACCGAGCCAGGCCGCCAGTAGTGAGGAGGAGACGGAGAGCACCAAGCCAGGCCGCCAGTAGTGAGGAGGAGACGGAGAGCACCGAGCCAGGCCGCCAGTAGTGAGGAGGAGACGGAGAGCACCGAGCCAGGCCGCCAGTAGTGAGGAGGAGACTGAGAGCAGGCCAGGCCGCCAGTAGTGAGGAGGAGACGGAGAGCACCGAGCCAGGCCGCCAGTAGTGAGGAGGAGACTGAGAGCACCGAGCCAGGCCGTCAGTATTGAGGAGGAGACGGAGAGCACCGAGCCAGGCCGCCAGTAGTGAGGAGGAGACGGAGAGCACCGAGCCAGGCCGCCAGTAGTGAGGAGGAGACGGAGAGCACCGAGCCAGGCCGCCAGTAGTGAGGAGGAGACGGAGAGCACCGAGCCAGGCCACCAGTAGGATTCAGAGAGGACCGGGCCAGGCCATAGCAAGTACTGCCACAACAGCAGTTAATCTAACTACATGTTCTCTTGAACACGCTACAACACGTGTAGAAGTGTATATGCCACGTGTAAGAGTGTATGAGTGTGAGATGATGGGAGGGGCTGTTTCCACAATCTGACACTGTGTTCCAGGTTTATAGGCCAACGGCATGAGAGACACGCTCATAG
The DNA here is from genome assembly GCF_021184085.1 of Oncorhynchus gorbuscha. Classification (NCBI taxonomy): domain Eukaryota; kingdom Metazoa; phylum Chordata; class Actinopteri; order Salmoniformes; family Salmonidae; genus Oncorhynchus; species Oncorhynchus gorbuscha. The sequence continues at coordinate 79,644,396 of NC_060185.1, forward strand.
ACATCATAGAATATTACAGTTCATCACCCCCCCACCTACGGTGTAATGACATTTAGCCAATCGTATAAAAATCCCAAGAAACCTGTGGGGATAAATCAATTGCTTTCCAGCTGCTTCTTACATGCATTATTTAACAAGCACCGCTTCCACATAATATTCCATAGGCAGCCATTTCCACAACACACACACCAAAACCCACATCAGAAGAAACACCAACATGCTAGATAACTCCCCAAACCCCCTAGCCCCGTGGAAAAGAGGATCAGTGTGTGTATGTGCTGACAAGCCAGTTTACATCAAATCCCATTAGTTTGAATCCAGGCAAACTGTTAAGTGTGTTGGTTCCAACCTGGTGCTCTGTTACTCTCTCCTATCGGACACACCTGTCAGGGACCAGGTATCCAGCAGCATCACCAAAGTCTCTAAGGATGTCCACATCTGACGCCTGTACGTTAGCTACCACAGCCTCCTATCAGATATACTAGCGCATAGTTTATCCAGTGTGTGTGCGTGCGTGTGCATGGGTACTTGGAGGGCAACAGGAAGCAATGAGGGGGGCTCTGGTTCCAACAGCAGTCACAGAGTACCCTCTGCAGGCAGGTTGGAAGAACTTCAGGCCAGGGAGGGAGGAGGGGGTGGATGGTGGAGGAGAGGGTAGAAGCTGGATGATGTCTCTGTACTGTATGTATTGGGTGACCATGGTTCCTAGAAGTGCAATTGTGTTGTATGACTGTTGCCTTCTAGGTTGACCACAAGAATGAACCTCGCTGTTGCAAAGACGTTGATGATTCAAAAGTCACTAGTCAATCTCAAATCAAATCGAAGTTTAATGGTCACGTACACAGTTTAGCAGATGTTAGTGGGTCTAGCGAAATACTTGGTTTACTAGCCTTCTCATTAATATTACCAAGGTGATATATTTCAAATGTATATCGGTTTTATTTCATGAAATAATGAGCCTACTGTACGCATGTTGTTGGCATAGTTGCGTTCAAGACAAGACTGGTTAAACATAATTTTCCTGTCAGCTCCATCATATGGTACAGTTATTAAAGGCTTTTCAACCAAGTACCATTTAATATTATGTAAAATCACAGCATCAATGTAACATAAACTCAGCATTCATTTCCATATTCAATGCCACGACTCAAGAAACTCACAGATATTTCCATAGCCCATTGTTCAGACGTCAGCCATTTGTCTGAGAAAATGTTAAGTGTCTCTGAAATGACAACACATTTTCGACTGCTCATGAAGAGAAAATGGTGGCTCAGACCATGACACAGGCCTAGCAGTGACACAGACCGTAGCGGGACAAATGTATTTTCCCTCCAGTGTGTTCCTTGAAACAGGAACCACTTCCAGCCTGATTGCGGCATTCCCCTGGCTACCTACTCAGGAGAAACAACATTGCAGGCCCTTAGCACCCATTTTCAGAACAATACATTTGAGTCATGACAAGCAACTTGATTATTGACTTAAATAGGCCGTAGCCTATCGATAGTATTGAAAGACATACTCACACACACACACATTGATGATATTTCCATCATTATGAAATATGGAGAGAATCGAGCCCATTACCTATTGATTCAACAACGAAACAAACTGAAGTGCTTTGGTTCTGCAGTTCGAAGATATGAAGCACAATTTGAAGTATTTTGAAATGTGATGTTGAAAAGCAACGGTACTGTAGCATTCCTGTCAAGTACAATTTCCTGGAATGATTAGTATAATTTTCTGTTGCGACATATTAAAGAGAAGTCAGCAAGTCAAGGAGGAACACCAAGTCTTTCTCCCGATTGCATTACAGAGAAGTGATTGACAGTGTGATATTGCCTGGCGCTGCATGTTGATTTGCTCACGACTCAGTACATATTGGGGAAATCATTTTTGTGAGGGAAAAAACTGAGGGAAAATAACAAAGGCTGAATAAATGAACTCAGTGCTAGCTGAATTATTCCTCTGCATGTGTTGTGTACATTTCCCTTAGTGAGACACTCCTCTCATTTTATCAAAACTTTCTGGTCCACTGCACCAACCAACTCTTAAAACAAGTTCAATGTGGAGGTCGAGTTGGTGTCAGGGTCTCGCTGCCCAATTGAACAGAATACTCTCCTTATTAGAAGTGAACTCTGAAGAAGACCACTGATGACCACGCTCCAGCAGTCCCATACGACCACTTTACGAAGCTAATTAGTTAGAGTACCTTCAGAAAGTATTCACACCCCTTGACTTCTTCCATATTTTTTTGTGTTTAATCCTAAATTTAAAATGTAATAAATTGAGATGTTGTGTCACTAGCCTACACACACTACCCCATAATGTCAAAGTGTAATTATGTTTTTTGACAGTTTTACTAATTAACTAAAAATGAAAAGCTGAAATGTCTCACTTCAATAAGTATTTAACCCTTTTGTTGTGGCAAGCCTAAATAAGTTTTGCAAGTCACAAATAAGCTGCATGGGCTCACTTTTTGTGCAATAATAGTGGCTAACATGATATTTGAATGACTACCTTATCTCTGTACCTCACATATACAATTCCCTAAAAGGTCTCTCATTCGAGCAGTGAATTTCAAGCACAGATTCAAACAAAGAGAAGGAAGGTTTTGCAATGCTTCGCAAAGAAGGGCACCTATTGGTAGATGGGGGAAAAAAGCAGACATTGAATGGTGACATGTGAGCATGTGAGTTATTCATTACACTTCGGATGGTATATCAATACACCCAGTCACTACAACTATACAGGTGTCCTTCCTAACTTAGTTGCACAAAAGGAAGAAAACAGCTCAGGGATTAAACCATGATGCCAATGGTGACTTTAAAACAGTTACAGAGTTCAATGGCTGTGATAGGAGAAAACTGAGGATGGATCAGCAACATTGTAGTTACTCCACAATACAAAAATACTAAGCAAAATGACAGAGTGAAAAGAATGAAGCATGTACACAATAACAATATCCCAAAACATGCATCCCGTTTGCAATAAGGCACTAAAGTAAAACTTTTTTTTAAATGCAAAAAATAAATGTACTTTATGTCCTGAATACAAAGAGTTATGTTTGGGGCAAATCCAACATCACTGACTACCACTCTTTATATTTTCAAGCATGGTGGTGGGTATGCTTGTCATCGGCAAGAACTAAAGAGTTATTTAGGATAAAAAATAAATGGAATAGAATAGAGCTAAGCACAGCCAAAATCCTAGAGGAAACCCTGGTTGGGTCTGCTTTCGAAAAGACACTGGGAGACAAATTCACCTTTCAGCTGGACAATAACCTAAAACACAAGGCCAGATATACACTGGAGTCGCTTACCAATACTACATTGAATGTTCCTGAGTGGCCTAGTTACAGTTTTGACCTAAATCGGGGTAAAAATCTACTGCAAGACTTGAAAATAGCCGTCTAGCAATGATCAACAACCAACTTGGCAGAGTTTGAAGAATTTTTTAAAGAATAATGTGCATATATTTTACCATCCAGGTGTGCAGAGCACTTAGAGACTTATCCAGAAAGACTCACAGCTGTAATCACTGCCAAAGGTGATTCTAACATGTATTGACTCAGGGGTGTGAATACTTATGTAAATTAGATATTTCTGTATTTAATTTGCTACATTTTCTGTTTTCACCTTTCCATTATGGGGTATAATCAATTTTGAATTCAGGCTGTAACACATCAAAATGTGGAATAAGTCAAGGGGTATGAATACTTTCTAAAGGCACTGTAGCTACCAGTATACTACAGTAGCTTGCCGGTAGCTAGTGTCTACTAGCTAGCATCTAATAGCAGTGTTGCAAATTGGGCACAGAAGTTTTTTTTACTCTGTCGTTATATAGTGTTTTTTAAATATATTTTTTTGTAAAGGGCGGCTGCAGCAGCTGTTATCAATATCAAGGTGGATGTTGTTGCTAATTTGTTAGCATCACCCTTCACCCAAGATCAACTTTCAAACTTTGTTTACAAATGATCATCTCGTGAGTTGCACTGTTTTTTGTTGTAGCTCGGTTGCTGTTATCTCTTTGAAAATAATGACTGAAATATTGTGATGAACGTGATAAAAATATATTTGCAATGGGAAGTAATAGCTGGATTGTTAATTTCATTTTGGACATGAAATGGTTGTGCTTTTGTTTTGATATGATTTCATGGGGCCTACTGGAGTGAACAGGCTGCTTATTCTTTGACATTATTTGATGCTGTGTGTAACTGCTGTCTCCTATCAGCCATGTTTGACCACTGCAATGACCACTGACACCATTTTGTCAAATATACATAGCCTTGAGAAGTAGGGGTGCTGAAGGTGCTGCAGCACCCCCTGAAAAATGTGAATAGAGAGGTGGGTGGGAGACCCAGAATCAATTAGTCTGCGCCGGGCGCGTTCAGAATATTACTATTAATCTTCTAATGCATCTGCGGTGGCGAAGGCAGGCCCAGAATACCCCAGCTTCCAAAGAGGGAGGGATCGATCTCTCTCTGAAACATCTTACAATGAGGGAAGGAGGGGATCGAACGCTCTCTGAAACATCTTACAACAGGGGGCCGTCCTGGATGTTAACAGCATCCCAGCATAAGGAAAGCCACTAAATCCTCTTATCCCAGTAGTGAGTGAAGAAACTCGGGTCTGAAATACTACAGTAATCCTTGGAAATTGTTTCCTAATTCATTTCAATACCTGGTTAATCTCAGAGATGTAATGTACTGTACAGTAATGTACTGTACGTGGCTGGACTACGGAGTTGGCTTCTGATTTCATCAATCTGATGCACAGCGGAGGACGTGGAAGCCATAAATGTCCAGGGGCTGTGAGATCAATGCATGAGAAGTCTAAATTAAAATAAGTTACTTTGTCTAACATGAACCAAACAGGACAAGCAAGAATGCCTTAAAAACACAACTGCGATTCCAGTCTTATCAGAGTTCCTTGCTGCACTCTCAACTTGATAGCCTAATCCAGGAAGTCCTAATGCACTGAAACGCAGTTGCATAGTGAGTAAATGTTTTTTTCTGGTTGTACACAAAACTACCAGCCTCAAATATAGCTCATACTACTAATAACACTAGTGGGAAAGGCAAGTGAAGAATTGACTGTGTGGTTCTCACACACTCCGAAGCAGGTGATGCAGTATGTGTCTCATTCCATTAGAGAGCCGCTCTGTGACGGAGACCGAATCAACGGTGGGAGAAAAAAAATCGTTGTGGCATTCCCGCTTCCCATTCCCGGCACTAATGCACTGTGGCAACCTTCTAACTATCCAATTCCATCCCCAGAATCCCTGAGGTTTACTGTAGTCCATCTCTTCACCATTCCCCACTGGATCACTCTTTCATTAGACCCCACAACTCCATCTGAGAGATGAGGGAGAGGGAGAGAGAGGAAAGCCTCAGAGGGACAATGACAAGGGAGTGCCACAGCACCAGCTCATGTCAAAGCAAGGCTCAGGAGAACAGGAAAAGAGAGAGCGAGAGAAAGAGATGAGGGAAATGGAAGCATCCCATCCTCCCTCCTCCCTCCCTGAGCTGTAGCATTTCCATTCTGAGGGTTTTAACCCAGAGTGGTAGAAATGACAAATCAGGGAGGGAGGGGTCGGTCGGTCGGTCAGTCAGTCAGTCAGTCAGTCAGTGTGCGTGTAGTGCCCCTGCAGGAGGGGGGGAGAAGGACCATTCCCCGGCACTGACTGATTCTACAGCTAACCTCCATGCTCACCTCACCAGCACCGGAATACGGACACACCACAAACTCATTCTCACTCCCTCACAGGCATTTAAAAGGTGTGTGCTTGAGTGTGAGTATGATAGAGAGCATTAAAATGACTTCCTGGAAAGAAAGGAAAGAGAATAGCATTTTTTTCTCAGGAGTCAGTTCTTGGTTTATATCTTATTAGAGAACACACTGCAATCTCCTGTCCACAAATGAGTGGGTTCTGACTAAATCTTATCTCAGCCCACTCTAAAGCACTAAGATAGTACGCAACAAAAGCATCTTACAACAAATACTTCCCTCGCTGAAAAAAAGTCAGTAAAACAACTGTTTATTTGGCTACATTCACAAACATACCAAATCAAATGGGGGGGACCGGCAACCACTAAGACAAAATTAGGTCAAAACTTCATGAGTCTTCTAAACGGCTGATGGCCAGGTTCCCCTGCTGTGTTGTGACTCCCTCCCATAGGCTCCTCAAAAGACGCTGAGCCTGGACTATTCTGGAAGTGTGGCCCACTTCGGATCACAATCCTCTCCCGACAGAGCAGGGGTGGTGAAATTACAAAGGGGCTCCCAGTTATGTGTGAGAGCTCACATAATTCCACCGCACCGGGAGCACCACACCGGGAGGTTATTTTGGGGAAAGAAAAGGTGTTGAGGGAGAGACGGTAGGAGACCGTATGAGACGATATGAGTCGATGTGCTGTTTGAATCACGCTGGGTCTAAAGATAACGGTTTGGCCAGTCTAGTGGTCTTTAACTTGTGGTTGAAGAGTGTTCAGAGCTGTTGGATCCCAGAGATGGGATGGAAATAGGAAAAGTCCCTGTGGGTCCTCAGACACTTTCAATCTCAGTCGTGTTGTCCTAATTAAAAGTGTAACAGTGCCGGAGAGATGCTTCTTCCATCACCATCCACCTTCCACCATACTGGGATGGAGGCCGAGTCAGACCCCCACCAGAGTCCAGAGAGGAGACACACAGCTCAAAGGTAAATAGACCACTTTACATTTTAGAGGAAACCACTCATTCGTTTACAAAATGGATTACATTTAACCATGATTAATACAAAACTGTGTTTAAAGTTTTATGACAACGTGATTAATAGATAAACCTCAATTTAACCCAGTTTAAAAGTTCCTCCATGTTGGTGTAACACACTTTTCTATATCTTACAGAGTCAGTAAGTCCTAGTAATAGTAAGTACATGATTGTTTGTGTTGAGCTTAACATTCATTTAGATCTCTATCTATATATCCAAATAACACCCATTAAGAAGTGTGCTTTATATTGTTAGTGCTTGACAACATAAACAGCACAGCCGTTCTATGGTATCCTCTGGCCTTGTCCTTGTTTTGCTTGACAAGAGATGCATTGTCAAGAGATACAATATCTAATAGATATTCTAATTATCTATTAGAAAATTTAGAAGTTAGAATATAGTGTTCACTCATAAAATGAATTGTTTCAAGGTTTATACCAACATGGCCATTCAATAGAGCATTGCGTCTGAAACATACTAGTCCAAACCCCATGTCCATGTTTGGTTCAAAAGTTACATATGATTTACTCTGACAATTTAGCATGTTTAGAGTGAATGGAATGCCAAAACAGGCATGATCAAAAAGTGGTCACTGCTCAATAGAACTCTGTGGCGCTGCTCCGCGGCAGAACTGCGCCAACTTCAAAACGTCAACGGACAAGCTAACTAGTGGCTGCAGCTTCGTGAGTGGAATAAAATAGGGATTAAATATGTATTTATTTACAAAGCTAAAAGACAACTTCAATATCACCCCTCTGCAAAGAAAATCTGTCTGTGTTTTCATTGTGCATTTCCCTTTAAATTGCCATAGAACTGGCCCTTCTCAATGTTGATTGATTGCCAATATAGCCAATGAAATTTAAGGATCTTGTTATGAAAATGACAAGGGTATCAAGTTGATTTTGATTGGTCCAACCAGTGGAAAAACCTCCAAATGATACCACCTCCCAACACCAAATATGGAAGAGATACAACCAAGAGCAGTGCAGTCTGAACTAGCAACGGTCACAGCAAATTAAATGTTATTATTTCATCCATACTGTCAAGTGCAAGTATATTAAGGTTATAACATTGTAGAGAACAATGTATTGATTAATTAATGATTAATGTGATTTACAATGACATAGAGCAAAGAAAACTACATTTTTACATTCATTTCGTAGCACCCTCTTGAATTGCCCCATTTTCTATATTTTATAGCAGTGAGTGAACGCCCTATAGAATATTTAAACTTCCTTTGTACCATTGTAGATACGTACATGGCTACTGTTCCTGCCTCACTTAATATAGGTAATAAAGAGCTACTATTGATGTCCACGGATGTCCTTGCTCAAGGAACACATTCATTAGCTATTATTCCATTAAAGCTCATTAACACATTATGTGTTCCAATTAAACAAAAGGCTGAAGACCTGAAGTGCAAACTCATCTCTAAGTGTTTTTAAGTCAATAAAATAATATAGGCTATGGATTGTGACCTCTGGTTTGTTAATAAGGAAACACAATTTTCCGCAACTAACTTTACAAGTTGCAACCTGGTGAAATTTATTTTTCTTGTTGTTGCTTTTGTCTATGCGTTGCGAGGGATATCTATTAGGGAGTGCTGTTTTCATCTGTGATATGTTAGTGAATAGATGGAATAGTGTTTGGAAACTAAACAGTATGTGTCTTTAGTTTTGTATTAAATATTTTCCATTAGTTTGTTTAAACCTGACTGGCGGATTCTGGCTTTCTTCAGAAGCAATAAAAGTGTGTGTGTGTGTGTGTGTGTGTGTGTGTGTGTGTGTGTGTGTGTGTGTGTGTGTGTGTGTGTGTGGTGTGTGTGTGTGTGTGTGTGTGTGTGTGTGTGTGTGTGTGTGTGTGTGTGTGTGTGTGTGTGTGTGTGTGTGTGTGTGTGTGTTTCTCATCATCTGCGAAGCTCATCCTCATTATTTTGTTTTCGTCCTTGTCCTTAGAAACTAATGAAACAGACAGACACAAATAAGCTCTGTAGCCACTGGGCTTTACAGAGAGTAACAGCTTCGTTGAAGCCAATTGTTTTTTAAGTTGTTTGCACAGATCACGATAAACAGAGGGCAGTGAAAGATGAAGCCTGAAGTGGAGTGGCTTCATCTTGTCTCTTTGCTGCCAGGGTTTAGAGTGTGTGGTAGAAACAAGATGTTACACACCTTTAATGGACAACGCTGTCTTCGAAAAGAGCATAACAAACAATGCAAGTCCAACTCATTAGAATCGCAAATTACTTGATTAAACAATGGGAAAAGCTCTCATAAAATATGTAATCTCTCTCTCCAAACTAGCCAGAGCCTGGACAATGGTTTTAACATGTAAATGTGTGACCCACAGAGAATTTATTTAGCTTTTAGACGGGTTGTAGTCAAGATACTCTGGTTGTCATTATGCTAATCATAGCCCACATCTTCAAAAATGTATAATCTAATCAGCCTTTATACACTAATTATATGAAGTTGTATCTATTTGGACTAAATGCTATAAACATATGATGTCCAGTAGAGGTGACATGTTCATCAATGTTCTGGATTCAAACTGTTGAAACATGGACTATATCAAACTCCAACTACAGCCGCTTAGTACCCCTGCCCTACTCCCTTCCACCTCTCTCCACCACCACCCTGCCCCCAGACCCCTCTTTCTCACTCCACAAGACAGCAGCCCAACTGGCACACACCACTTTCTCACATACACACACCGGAGAAGTGAGGATACTTAACTGTGTGTCAGCTCGCATTAGGACCGGGGAAAAAGCACAACGTCTGGAGGGAGAAGTGCGGAGCTACAGGCTGCCTGACTAGATTTCTTTCAACCAGGTGGTTGTGGGGGTAAACGTTGATGTGGTTGTGGTTGTTCCATTGTTCTATCTAATCCCGGTCCTGTACACTACTACGCCAATCAACTCACTCCAGCAGTGTCTCAGGGGAAATTGTGTAGAGCAGTGTCGCACCAACACATCCACACCAGACGGCAAGGACAAAAGGAATACACACCAAACCTTTTACCGGTACAGAGGGGAGGGCCAAAAGGGTCCAAGTAGGAACCCTTCCCCCTTTACCTTCACACACCTCCCACCTACTTCAAAGCTACTCCTACCAGCAACAAAAGAGGCAGGTTTGAACCAAATGGCACTCAGACTTGTGCCAGAGACAGAGAACATGTTGGGTGTCGAAGAAGACTGAGGATGACTACGGCTCAGACAAGGAGCTTCCCCAATAGGAAAGCAACAAAATGCACACAAAGTGCCTCAAAAACTCTTATTTCCTCATGGAAACAAAGTACACAGACTTAAAATGACATGGTTAAAAGTGTTGCGGTGTGCGTATAATAACACATTGTATTTAGGATGTGGATGATATATCTTCATAACAATACACAGGCATTACACCCTCACTAATTCACAGATATTACACCCTCACTAACTCACAGATATTACACCCTCACTAACTCACAGATATTACACCCTCACTAACTCACAGGCATTACACCCTCACTAACTCACAGATATTACACCCTCACTAACTCACAGATATTACACCCTCACTAACTCACAGGCATTACTAGTCCAACGCTCTAACCACTAGGCTACCCTGCCGCCCCGGCACAGGCATTACACCCTCACTAATTCACAGGTATTACACCCTCACTAATTCACAGGTATTACACCCTCACTAACTCACAGGTATTACACCCTCACTAATTCACAGGCATTACACCCTCACTAATTCACAGGCATTACACCCTCACTAACAGGCATTACACCCTCACTAACAGGCATTACACCCTCACTAACAGGCATTACACCCTCACTAACAGGCATTACACCCTCACTAATTCACAGGCATTTCACCCTCACTAACAGGCATTACACCCTTACTAATTCACAGGCATTACACCCTCACAAACAGGCATTACACTCACTAATTAAACAGACATTACCCTCACTAATTAATTGATTCCGTAGCAATAGTACATTATTTTGCCAAAATCTTAATTAACCATTCATCCTGCAAACTCATTGCTTTACAGACATATTCAATCAATCCCTATACCAGTCTGCTGTTCCCACATGCTTCAAGAGGGCCACCATTGTTCCTGTTCCCAAGAAAGCTAAGGTAACTGAGCTAAACGACTACCGCCCCGTAGCACTCACTTCCGTCATCATGAAGTGCTTTGAGAGACTAGTCAAGGACCATATCACCTCCACCCTACCTGACACCCTAGACCCACTCCAATTTGCTTACCGCCCAAATAGGTCCACAGACGATGCAATCTCAACCACACTGCCCTAACCCATCTGGACAAGAGGAATACCTATGTGAGAATGCTGTTCATCGACTACAGCTCGGCATTCAACACCATAGTACCCTCCAAGCTCGTCATCAAGCTCGAGACCCTGGGTCTCGACCCCGCCCTGTGCAACTGGGTACTGGACTTCCTGACGGGCCGCCCCCAGGTGGTGAGGGTAGGCAACAACATCTCCTCCCCGCTGATCCTCAACACGGGGGCCCCACAAGGGTGCGTTCTGAGCCCTCTCCTGTACTCCCTGTTCACCCACGACTGCGTGGCCACGCACGCCTCCAACTCAATCATCAAGTTTGCGGACGACACAACAGTGGTAGGCTTGATTACCAACAACGACGAGACGGCCTACAGGGAGGAGGTGAGGGCCCTCGTAGTGTGGTGTCAGGAAAATAACCACACACTCAACATCAACAAAACTAAGGAGATGATTGTGGACTTCAGGAAACAGCAGAGGGAACACCCCCCTATCCACATCGATGAAACAGTAGTGGAGAGGGTAGCAAGTTTTAAGTTCCTCGGCATACACATCACAGACAAACTGAATTGGTCCACTCACACAGACCGCATCGTGAAGAAGGCGCAGCAACGCCTCTTCAACCTCAGGAGGCTGAAGAAATTTGTCTCGTCACCAAAAGCACTCACAAACTTCTACAGATGCACAATCGAGAGCATCCTGGCGGGCTGTAACACCGCCTGGTACGACAACTGCTCCGCCCTCAACCGTAAGGCTCTCCAGAGGGTAGTGAGGTCTGCACAACGCATCACCGGGGGCAAACTACCTGCCCTCTAGGACACCTACACCACCCGATGTTACAGGAAGGCCATAAAGATCATCAAGGACATCAACCACCCGAGCCACTGCCTGTTCACCCCGCTATCATCCAGAAGGCGAGGTCAGTACAGGTGCATCAAAGCTGGGACCGAGAGACTGAAAAACAGCTTCTATCTCAAGGCCATCAGACTGTTAAACAGCCACCACTAACATTGAGTGGCTGCTGCCAACACACTGACATTGACACTGACCCAACTCCAGCCACTTTAATAATGGGAATTGATGGGAAATGATGTAAATATATCACTAACCACTTTAAACAATGCTACCTTATATAATGTTACTTACCCTACATTATTCATCTCATATGCATACGTATATACTGTACTCTATATCATCGACTGCATCCTTATGTATACATGTATCACTATGCCACTTTGTTTACTTTGTCTACATACTCATCTCATATGTATATACTGTACTCGATACCATCTACTGTATGCTTCCCTGTACCATCACTCATTCATATATCCTTATGTACATATTCTTTATCCCCTTACACTGTGTATAAGACAGTAGTTTTGGAATTGTTAGTTAGATTACTTGTTGGTTATTACTGCATTGTCAGAACTAGAAGCACAAGCATTTCGCTACACTCGCATTAACATCTGCTAACCATGTGTATGTGACAAATAAAATTTCATTTGATTTGATTTACCCGGGTTATTTGTAAATAAATCTTTGTTTTATAAAATATCTAAGGTCATTTTAAGAAGAATTCTAAGTTAACTGTAGTTATAATTTTAACTGTTTTATAGTTTCTTGCTGACTTAGAGCAAGTGGTACCCTGTTCATTTCATAAATAGTGTGTCCCCCTTATCTGACTGACTGGGGACAGAGGGAGTGTAGTCTGGGTCTTAGACAAAGATGGGGGGGGCTGTGTGAGGCACATCAGAGGTGAGCCGAGGGGACAGGACACACACGTGGATGGCGTGTGAGTAAGTAGTGGGTGTCCACTCCACTCTGGCTCAAGCTGGGAAGGGCAGTGGGGCCCTGACTTAACAGGTAAGGCAGTGTGTTGGGGCGCTAGCAGATTCAGGTCCTGTGTGTGTTTACTTCTCGTCTGTCTGACTCAACCCCTGTGACTTCAGTCAGTTTGTGTGTGTGAGTGTGTGTCACAGGAGGAGAGATAGCAATAGTGAAGTGGGTTGAATACGAGGGCCCTACACTAAGGTGAAGCATTAAGATCTAAAAGCCTGAAAGCCTATTGGTTGAGTATGAGCCATATGCCATATGCTATGAGGCCACTTTGTGTCACAAGACTGACTGAGGCTTAACATAAATACCTGGAAGGACTGAAGAAATCCCTTGAAAGGTGTATCTTGAGAACTACTATAGATGGAAAAATGCTATGTTAGCTGCTTCAGTCTTCAAATCCAACCAGATCATTCCATCAGTATCGAACAAGCAGCAGACAAATAGGTATTTCTCCAAACATCACCATGATACTAAGGATGGAAAAATATAAAAAACAATCCAACCTTGTCTGCCTCACATGACTCTCTTTTGGCAATGAGGCGGACACCATTTGTATGTCTCTCCGTGCGGTTTGGAAGTTGGTTTCAAACTAGCACAATTGCTAACTCACGTTACCATACACTTCCAGTCATTGTACAATCTGCTAGACCTTTAATTCCAATGATATAAGTTCTAATAAGGGTTAGAACCCATCTCAGCGGAAACTTAAAGATTTTGGCAATGAGGCCCGTTATCTACTTCCCCAGTCAGATGAACTTGTGGATAACATTTATATGTCTCTGTGTGCAGTTTGAATGTAGTTAGAGGTAGTTTCCTGAGACAGAAATGGCACAAAATCTACGTTATGCGACTATGTGGAAAAGACATAAGAAAAGAAAGAAAACAAGATCTTGTTTGATCATCTTTTCCTAATTACCATGGTAACAATACCCAAGTTGTTTTTCACACAATCATCTGTGTATGATATGCAAATACACAGTACCAGAAGTATGCTGAGGAAAAGTACATTGTGGCTACGTCGTCTTGTTTGGAATTTCAAAAGGGGAACGGCACTCTTAGAATTATCTTCATAATCCCAAGCATTACTTGTGCATATTACAATATATTACAAGGATCTGAATAGCTGATTATTTCTATCGGAAAACCTCTGGACAAATAGAGTCAGTCTGTCGGGGTGAAATCCACATTTTTATGCTTCAACACAACTAAGGGGCGTTGAGAGAGGGGTTATAAGTGGTTAGGAAGGCTGACCGGAGCCTCAAATCCTATTATATATGTTCTGCAGTACTGCACTGTCTCAATCATTTTATCTAGCCTGTAGTCTCCCTGCCTCCAGACCATCCTCCACCGTCTAGTCTCCCTGCCTCCAGCCCACATCCTCCACCGTCTAGTCTCCCTGCCTCCAGACCATCCTCCACCGTCTAGTCTCCCTGCCTCCAGACCATCCTCAACCGTCTAGTCTCCCTGCCTCCAGCCCACATCCTCCACCGTCTAGTCTCCCTGCCTCCAGCCCAGCCTCTACCCTGTAGTCGCCCTGCCTCCAGCCCAGCCTCTACTTGTAGTCTCCCTGCCTCCAGCCCACATCCTCTACCCTGTAGTCGCCCTGCCTCCAGCCCAGCCTCTACCCTGTAGTCGCCCAGCCTCTATCCTGTAGTCGCCCTGCCTCCAAGCCCAGCCTCTACATGTAGTCACCCTGCCTTCAGCCCAGTCTCTACTTGTAGTCGACCTGCCTCCAGCCCAGCCTCTACTTGTAGTCGCCCTGTCTCCAGCCCAGCCTCTACTTGTAGTCGCCCTGCCTCCAGCCCAGCCTCTACTTGTAGTCGCCCTGCCTCCAGCCCAGCCTCTACTTGTAGTCTCCCTGCCTCCAGCCCACATCCTCTATCCTGTAGTCTCCCTGCCTCCAGCCCACATCCTCTATCCTGTAGTCTCCCTGCCTCCAGCCCACATCCTCTACTACTATCACCTGTGTCAGTTCATCATGTCCACGGCTCTACTCTCCTACTCTCCCATCTCCCTTGTGGAATGATCATGGCCATTTGTCTAACTGACATCATCAATGCCCTGGGACTGCTGTGTGTGTGTGCTCCTGTGTCTGTGTGCATGTGTGTATGAGTCTGTATAGGCTCCTGTGTGCCAACCCTCTGGTTAGCCATGTCTCCTTTACGCTCCAGTGTTCAATAAGGAAAGCCACAGGGCCGGGAGGTGACCAGCGCTGGGCTTTGTCCCTGTCCCCGTCTGTCTCTGTCTGGGTCCTCTGGGAGAACAGTGCATTAAGGAAAGCTTTTTACAGGCCTGGGCCGTGTGAGAACCAGGCCTTCCCCCCCAAATGGAACAGGGAGACCCGGGTGTATTCATAAGGTACCGGGTGTATTCACAATGACTCATACAGGGAGGGATTACATGGACTTTTCCAATAAGAAAGGCTCATTTTCGTTTTCTGTTGCAAAATGCATTTTGGAAAAATGTGTCCTAATGAACACAACCCTGACCAGCACCAACTATCTATTAATCTATCTATCCAACTCCAATATTCTGGACCCTAGCAAGAAGCAGGGCTGCCAACACGGCCCAGGAAAGTAGCTTTTGTCCCGCTCACACGATGGCTCTCTTGGGGGGTTCAGGCTGGTCAGATGTGATGGAGTACTTGTGAAACACAGTAACACAGGGGAAGAGATGAGGAAGATCTCCACACATGGTCTCAGTGCAATTCCTACCTGCACTCACATACTGTAAAGACATAGGGATATGAACACACACAGCCACACAAAACACACATACAGGCATATGCACACACACGTGCACGCACAGGCACACACTCCTTCCCCATCCCTCTGTGGACAGGAGGAACACTACCGCCACATCATCTCAGAGTGCTTTTCATCATAGTGTGACAGTTTGTCAGCTCCAGTCCCCATCACTACAGCACGCCACATTGATATTCAATACCCTGAGCTCTGGACTGGGAGAGATGCTACCATGCCAAAAAAATGACATTGGAATAACTTTCTCCTACGTTTAATGTCTGTTCACTCACACACAAGTATGGTTTACAAATCCTGTATACTCAGACAGAAACACACTCACTGGAAGAATAAATGCAGTATTTCATTCCATGCGGGATCCACCACGCACAGTACATTATTTTCGTTAATGAGCAGATTTAATGAGATTTGCGTGATGAAGCTGTGAAGGTCTCTGTACCTCCAGAGACCACTTGATCCTCCCTATAGGCCACCTGTCAACAGCACAAACTCAGACTGACTGATTGACAGTTCCGCATACACCAGTCTAAACGCATGCTACAGTTGAAAATGACTTTTCCGCATTATACAGCAGCCACTCACATTGACGCCCCGAGCCAAGTAGGAGGAAGGGACGATGATGAAGACTTGGTTTATGTGTTGGAATGCCATGTTGTGATTTAAGTACAGTAATTTGTATCTGTCATTTGAGAAACCAAAAATACATTAAAACAATCATTTGAGGGAAATAATGCAAGAAATAATGCCTGGTAAACCGTTTTATTACTTTGCCCATAAAGACTAGATATTAAAGATTTTTATGAAAAGATTTACACTGATATAAAGAGTGAATAATTGATGATTTACATAGACACGGTGCAAATCAAAAGTGACTGTGATAGCGAATCAATGAAACTCTCTGCCAACTATAGCTCCTGAATTAGACGTTCCAGTGTCACCTAAAAGTGAATAAACCTCTTAATCATGCATCAACGCTCTAACAGAAACCTCTTTCTGACTCGAGTCTCATCTACTGTGACTTTGGACGAACGTGTGTGTGTGTGTGTGTGTGTGTGTGTGTGTGTGTGTGTGTGTGTGTGTGTGTGTGTGTGTGTGTGTGTGTGTGTGTGTGTGTGTGTGTGTGTGTGTGTGTGTGTGTGTGTGCGTGTGCGTGTGCGTGTGCGTGTACCTGCGCGTGTGCGGCTGTGAGTCCACACGTGCCAACAACTCAGCCTCTACACACATTTCCCCCAATTAAACGTTCCCTGGGATCTGTCTGGGAACACAAATCAGGCAATTGGATCCATGCATGGCTAGCTCTATTGCTCCAGCTCTGACCCTGCATGGCAAGCTCCACATCTACCGCTGTGACTAACCCTAACCCTGCATGGCAAGCTCCACATCTACCACTGTGACTAACCCTAACCCTGCATGGCAAGCTCCACATTAACCACTGTGACTAGCCCTAACCCTGCATGGCAAGCTCCACATCAACCACTGTGACTAACCCTAACCCTGCATGGCAAGCTCCACATCTACCACTGTGACTAACCCTAACCCTGCATGGCAAGCTCCACATCAACCACTGTGACTAACCCTAACCCTGCATGGCAAGCTCCACATCTACCACTGTGACTAGCCCTAACCCTGCATGGCAAGCTCCACTACTCCACAGGCCAGGTAGTAATAGGGGCTGGTTAAACTTGATTCATTAGTCTTCCGTATATTCTGGCTTCCCAGGCAATACAAGGTCAACAGTAATGGAATGTGAATAATTCTCCACTTTGCCAGCCAGGTGGCTACATCACCTCATCTTTCCCCCCAAAATCTGATACCCAGAATCCCCCGGTAACCCTGCCTCATCTGGGATCAATCCTAAATCAGGTGTGTGGATTGAATGTGTAGATTGAATGTGTGTGTGCGTTTGTGTTTTTTATCCCACTCCCCCTCACTACTCAATTAAGATGAGTTGGCTACCTCCTCCACCCAGTGGGAAATCATGCAGTCCTTTACAGGTGGTGTTGTGTTGGGGAGGACACAAACACGATCTCTCTTTCAGGCAGACAGCGTGAGGGGTGTATGTGGGAGTGAATCGCGGCAAAGACAGTTAAGTTCTAATGCTTTACCTCTCCCCGAGCCGGGAGGAGATCGAGGAACAGAGGCAGACAAGACTAACAGGGCTCCTTCAGATGGAGCCTTACAGACAGATAAAGGCTGTCACACGGCTCCTCCAGATGGACCCTGACAGACAGATGAAGACTAACAGGGCTCCTCCAGATGGACCCTGACAGACGGATTAAGACTAACAGGGCTCCTCCAGATGGACCCTGACAGACAGATAAAGACTAACAGTGCTTCTCCAGATGGACCCTGACAGACAGATTAAGACTAACAGGGCTCCTCCAGATGGACCCTGACAGACAGATTAAAACTGTAACAGGGCTCCTCCAGATGGACCCTGACAGACAGATTAAAACTGTAACAGGGCTCCTCCAGATGGACCCTGACAAACAGATGAAGCCAGACAAACAGCCGTGTAAAGTGGTGAAGTACCTCCCAAACATTTGCTTCAATTCCCAAAACACACACACACGCGCACGCACAAACACACACTCCCAAAACACACACACGCACGCACAAACACACACTATCAAAACTCTGTGCAAAGATAGGATATACAACCAACCTGGGTGAGACTTGTGGGACCCGTTATTTTGTGGGGGGAAAAAGAGGAGTGGGAGAAACTATTTTCTTATTTTGGCTGCTATTTGTTTATTTTGTTCCAACTCCAATCAGGGCTGCCTGTGTGGTGGGTTAAACATAAAATAGGCATAACTGACTGAAGCTGGAGATCACAGGGAAGATGTAATACTGGAAAATGGATCCCATCTCTTTCCCTTCTTTAGAATCCCCTATTCCCCTCGCAATCTGCTTTGCAACCCAAACACCCCGCTGATGGGGAGCTCTGCATAACAGCACACAAACACGTTTTGCCGGTAACCACTCAAGCTTTGATCAACAAACGCTTTGTTTCCCATGTTTCACCATCCATCGTCTCATGCCGTCTCAGTGGAGATGGAGTTAGCGAACGGAAGATGAGGGCTGTCCGCTTTCGGACTATTTGGCTGAGTGATGGATAGCAAGCGGCTGGACATGCTATTTTGAGGCCTTTCAACCATCCAAAAGCATGGGATCTTGTGGAAAGAGATGATAAATATTTCATTACCCAGCAGACTAGTGCCACATGGTCAAAAAGAAGAGTGGCGGGAGAATATTCCAAAGCAACAACAAATGGAAGGCCTGTCGCTTTCCTCAGGTTTGGGTTCCATCAATACTGAAAAGTTACACCCCCCCCCATACTTATGACTACTCATAGAGATCGATATAGTTTTGTTTTATCTCTGTGCGACCATTTATGCTATTGCTGTCAACATGAAACCCATCCATTAGAGTCAGTCATCACAATTGCATGAGGATTCCAACTGAAGACGCAACTGACAGGAATCTTTCTCAAATATCTCAATGGCCAGTACTGTAGCACAGACTGTACACAGTCCAACTCCTGGAACCAAGCATAAAATAAATTGCATTAGCTATAAAAACTGCGCAGTAACAACTACTGTACTTTTCCCTTTCAGGTAGAAATAGTTAACGGAACACACACTTTAGCATAAATGCTAACCTGTGAAAAAATACAGTTCATCACTCAATTAAGTGGTTATTGCGAATATATCTGGTTATTCCTTCAGCTTTGACTTATCACACATTGCAATCGAGATCAACACCCAACTTCCTTATAAAACAACTAAAAAAGGTCAACAACTTTCTTAAACATTTTACAGACAAAACAGGCAACGTGCCAAGAGACTAACTCTTCCAGACTCTAACACAATCCAGTCCGGTGTGGCAGCTGAGGAGCAAAGATCTATGCAACACTCATTATCCCTCCACTGTGGTTTATAGTTAAAGGTGTCAATTACAGAGGACATGGATTTGAACAAAACAGCAATGGATGGGGTCTCCCAATATAGCTTGATGCCCACCCAGCCCCTTTCCTTCCTCTCTGCCAGACATAACAGCAGTTTATAACAACCACCCCATCTGTTTTCTATTCCAACGGCTGAGCATAAATCCAGTCCCCTAATATGGTAAATTTAATTTAGGAAATTAATTCTCGCCTGCAGGACTTCTCCGAGCCTAAATGAATTGCATGTCAACTAACACCGTAGCTGCCACTGCTATACCTTGCTTTGCTGCCGAGGTGACAGCGGGAAGGTGGTGGCAGTCGCTATCGGAAAAAAACGCACTGTGTATGTAAATGTCCCCTAATCTGAGTTTGCAAGCGTAACGTTGACTTTTACTTTAAAGATGTTTTATTTTCCCCTGGTGGAACATTGAACAAAGGGCAAGACAAGTCATAGCGTATACTTAACACAAGAATCAGCCAATTACGAAGCGGCAGATTGGTGGAATGCAGCCTGACAGAAACTGAGAGGCTGAGGTGTTTTTTCCCAAATCAAAGTTTATTCACGTACACAGACTTGAAGATGTTATCGCAGGTGCAGCAAAATGCTTATGTTTCTAGCGGCAACTGTGAAGTACTACCTAGCAATACAAAACGATACACACATAATCCAAAACTGTAGGTATTCCTCTATAATAATACATGAAAGGTTCTGAGCAAACAAAATCAAAAAATATAAAAAATATGGAAAAACAAAGGGTGGATCCTGTGGCAAAATCATCCAATTGGCTAGACAGCAATCATCCATTGGCTAGACAGCGAGTGAATAATGACATAAGGAGGATAGAAAAAGAGAAAGACAGAATGGATCTCTGTCAAGGCAGTGGTCTATGCTTGAAACGCTATATGGTCTTGTTACAGTCAGTGGCTATAGAAACCCTATATCCTCTATCAATACAACCTCTCTGTTTGGCAGAGAGGGGTGTGGAGCTGTGTATGTTTCACATCCACAACTAGCCACATAAAACAGAAATATGAGAGAGAGCGAGAGCGAGAGAGGAGGAGGAGAGAGGGAGAGAGAGAAAGTGCAAGAGAGAGTCAAAGAGAAAGACAGTAGGGGGAGTTATCCACCATAACGCAATTAATGAATAAACTATTTCAGTGAGGAGGTCATTAACATGAGTTGATGGACTGTTTCTTGCTACAGCCACACCTAATTATGAACTGCAAGAGGTTCTCTATGAAACTTTCAATATTTTCCCACTAGTTTCCTCACAGATTATTACACTACCTCACTGCATTTCTCTCTTGCACAGAACCATTGTTCCACATGAATCAACCATATTTTATTCCTTCTTTCAGTAATTAATGTCAAGTGTTTTCTAGAACAACTGAAAGGGCCGCAATGCGTTTTTATGCGAGCGTCACATCACGCAGCAACATCATTCCAGTCATTAGTTCAGTTATACGCTTCAATGCACAATGAACACTGCACTCAGTCTGTCGCTTTGATGAAACCCTTTGATATGCCTACCCTCGATTGGACAAATCAAACAAAAACACACTAACATACAGCCTCCACAACCGAATTGGAAAACACTTAAGTGGGGGAGGAGTATGTCACAGTATGTTAGGAGTCTGGAATTCAATCAAACCAGGGTTCTTTAATTAGTGCACACTGCGTACAGCAGATAAACTTGTAGTCTGGGTAGGTTGGATTAGTGGCTGCTGATACTACTCCACAGCCAATGAGAATCTCCGGTCGGGGGGTCATGAGGGGTCAACTACTGGAGGCTCCTTGATCAATTGAACAGCCACACCGTCTAAGCATCCGCCCTCAAACACACACCTTTTCAAAGAGAAGAGGCGTCTCGGCATGATTAAGCGATTGTCTGCCAGGGCAAGGTCACCACAGTCCGCATGTTTACCTCCCTGCCTGTCTGTGTCTGCCTGCCTGCCTCTCCCCTGGGTGTCATCTGCAATCCACCACCAAATAAGTATTGATGCAACGGGCCTTCAACTCCAACAGAGAATGTGGGGGGAGAGAGGACAAAATGGAGAAAGAGATTTGAAGAGAGGAATTAACAGAGAGAAAAAAAGAGACAACCAGATATGGAATGAAGAGAACGTGAGGATGCAAGAGACAAAAGAAAACGAGGTGCCCTCCCCAGCCAACACATTCCAGGTATACCATGCATCAGGATCAACTAATCCCACCTATGCAACTCAAGCAGACATTCCTCTAGCATTTGTATCTTTGTTAATCAGCTTTCTGCACGATGTGTTCAACACATTGTTCCACAGATGCCGAACATTCCCGGGTACCAAAGGGACAAAGGAAGCGGCTGTGTAATTTTTGCTGCGGAGCCTTGATAATTTAAAGAGTAATGGGTTTATCTCAGAGGAGTTGGACCTGCTTTAAATCTGCTTAGTTCCCTCTGACTAGAATCTAATAAAGACTGGTCAGGCGTTTTTCATATTCCTTGTTCCCCCCTTCATTCTCTGACACTGGGCTAATAGGATTGAGGAAGGAGGGGTCACTGTTAATTATATTGGCGCACATACCCGAGAAGTGTTCTAATCTGCCTGCTTATCACAAAGCGCTGCTGCCTCATGAACGACCCCCCTTTATCTCTATTCTAACTTCTTCCTCCCTCATTCACTCCCTCACTACTCTCTCCACTCACCCATCACTCACCCATTCGCTCTCTCCACTCACCCATTCGCTCTCTCCACTCACCCATCCGCTCTCTCCACTCACCCATTCGCTCTCTCCACTCACCCATTCGCTCTCTCCACTCACCCATCCGCTCTCTCCACTCACCCATCCGCTCGCTCCACTCACCCATCCTCTCTCCACTCACCCATTCGCTCCACTCACTCCCTCACTACTCACTCCACTCACCCATTCGCTCTCTCCACTCACCCATCCACTCACCCATCCGCTCTCTCCACTCACCCATCCGCTCTCCACTCACCCACTCACTCCATCCGCTCTCTCCACTCACCCCCATCCTCTCGCTCCACTCACCCATCCCACTCACCCATCCTCCACTCACTCCCTCTCCACTCACTCATCCTCTCTCCACTCACTCATCCTCACCCATCCGCTCCACCCATCACTCATCCTCTCGCTCCACTCACTCATCCTCTCGCTCCACTCACTCCCTCATCCTCTCGCTCCACTCACTCATCCTCTCGCTCCCACTCACTCATCCTCTCCACTCACTCCCTCTCTCCACTCCCCATCCGCTCCACTCACCCATCCGCTCTCCATCCTCCTCGCTCACCCATCCGCTCTCTCCACTCACTCATCCTCTCGCTCCACTCACCCATCCTCTCGCTCCACTCACCATCCTCTCGCTCCACTCACTCATTCTCTCGCTCCACTCACTCATTCTCTCGCTCCACTCACCATTCTCTCGCTCCACTCACTCATTCTCTCGCTCCACTCACTCATTCTCTCGCTCCACTCACTCATTCTCTCGCTCCACTCACTCATTCTCTCTCCACTCACCCATTCGCTCCACTCACTCATCTCTCCACTCACCCATCCGCTCCACTCCCACCGCTCTCCATCCTCTCCATCCGCTCCCACTCACTCATCCTCCACTCGCTCCACTCACTCATCCTCCGCTCGCTCCACTCACTCATCCCCATCTCGCTCCACTCACCCATCTCATCCTCCGCTCGCTCCACTCACCCATCATCACCCATCTCTCGCTCCACTCACCCATTCTCTCCACTCACCCATTCACTCATTCTCTCGCTCCACTCACTCATTCTCTCGCTCCACTCACTCATTCTCTCGCTCCACTCACTCATTCTCTCGCTCCACTCACTCATTCTCTCGCTCCACTCACTCATTCTCTCGCTCCACTCACTCATTCTCTCGCTCCACTCACTCATTCTCATTCATTCTCTTCTCCACTCGCTCCACTCACTCATTCTCTCGCTCCACTCACTCATTCTCTCGCTCCACTCACTCATCCTCTCGCTCCACTCACTCATCCTCTCCACTCCTCATTCTCTCGCTCCACTCACTCATCCTCTCGCTCCACTCACTCATCCTCTCTCTCATTCACTCACTCATTCTCTCGCTCCACTCACTCATCTCTCGCTCCACTCACTCATTCTCTCGCTCCACTCACTCATTCTCTCGCTCCACTCACTCATTCTCTCGCTCCACTCACTCATTCTCTCGCTCCACTCCTCATTCTCTTGCTCCACTCCTCATTCTCTCGCTCCACTCCTCATTCTCTCGCTCCACTCCTCATTCTCTCCACTCCTCCCAGTATCAACATGAACAGGTCCTGTCCAACGCACTGAATCTTCAGTTATATGATTCTTCAGTTATATAAATGTATGAATGTGTCACTGGCATGCCATTCCACTCAATCCCAAGGTTTTCCATACATTAGGTTGGCATAGAACTAAGGAGAGGGGAAAGACAAGTGAGCCAACTACAAAAGAAGCCATAGAGAATCTACAAGTGAAATCTAGATATTTTCATTAAATCAAGTTTAAATGAGAGATTGGCATATTTGCAATTGAATATTGAGGTTTGATTGAATTGTATGAATCATTTATATCATGCTAGCTGCAAAGATGAGTTATTTTTGCCATAGAGCGGCCTTGGGCAAAGTGGTCTCAAGCATGAAATAAAAGATGGGTAGAAAACAAAACACACATTGTTACTAACAATTTCAAATGAGTGAACGAGTGAGTGCAGAACAGCAGATGCATCTTTGGACCAATTATAAAACAATTTAAGTCCCTCATTCAATAAAGACATGAACATAGAGTGAGGATGAGGATGGACAGATCCCCCTGTACAGATACAGTACCTCCTCAAGCTTTATTGCATATGGTGAGGCCTTTCTACCAGACTGAGGTCTGAGTGATTACAGTAATCCTTTACAGTGCCTATATCATGTGTGATTCATGGCAGGCACACCCCTTCACTGTGCCCATTCTTAGTCTGACTTCACATTCTGTTTGAGAGAGTTCAATATTTATTGCCCTGAGCACCAAGGGGGCCTCTAAATATGATACATTTCCAACCAAACAAATCTGTAACAACTACGATCTTAAACGTTTCCCTCCGTTAGTTTTCAGCAGTTAGTCTCCTAGAGGAATAAAGACAAGGTGGTCAGCAGCCATGACAAGTACAGAAGCGACTTGACATTTCAAACTTTTGGAAGGTAATTATTATGTTTTTTCCCCCACTATGTTGATTCAATACAGCCTGGATTTGGATCACAGCGTTAAAATGAAAATCTAATTTCAAAACGCTGGAACCATATAGTAGGTATTTAAAAAGGATAAATACTGAGATGCGATTCTTATCATCTAATTAATCCTGCCCCGAGGTTATTTCATTTGTTGGGAGATCATTAACAAGCCCGCATCCGGCAAATCAAATAATTGGAGTCTTAATTTGCTCCAATTCGGGAAAGCATCGCAATAAAGAAGAGAGAAGCTGGCAGTATCGGGAGGCCCTTTCTGACGGTCGTGCCGGCTGATGACATGAACACCAATAAGGACAGAGCAACTTTTGGCAACTTAATAGCTCTGACAGCAGTGACAATAATTTACACATTGTGCCCACATGACGTCCCATAAACTGAGAAACAAAACATTAACTTGTCAGGGTGAACTGATGGGGATTTAAGTGACAAACACGGAGCGAGGAAATTGTTTTTCAGCCCCGCCCGCTTGGCCTGTCTATTACAATGCTAAGAACAGACAAATGGCAATTTATCAAACTGGGATTAAGGAGGGAAATAGGCAGATTGTTGGATGGATAGATAGTTGGATGGGAGGGTGTACATTTTAATTATCAGCTATAAACTGTGTGCCATTGGCCATTCTGTCTCGGACAAGGCTTATTCTTATTCTTATTAACTGTGTAGGTAACCTGCTGTTATGAATGGGGACATTGTGTAGGTAACCTGCTACTGTGTAGGTAACCTGCTGGTATGAATGAGGACATTGGTCCTGCTGTCCTCTTTCCTCTAATAATAGTTCCACTGAGGACCGCCAATATGGTCATCGTTCCACTGAGGACCGCCAATATGGTCATAGTTCCACTGAGGACCACCAATATGGTCATAGTTCCACTGAGGACCACCAATATGGTCATAGTTCCACTGAGGACCACCAATATGGTCATAGTTCCACTGAGGACCACCAATATGGACATAGTTCCACTGAGGACCACCAATATGGTCATAGTTCCACTGAAAACACCAATATGGACATAAGTCCACTGAGGACCACCAATATGGTCATAGTTCCACTGAGGACCACCAATATGGTATAGATAAAAAGGTTTTTGAATATTCTATTAATATGCATTCCTTATCTCTTGCTAAATTGAATCATCTGCATCCCAGCCAAGTGAGACTACTAGTGGCCAAGTTTGCTTAAAAATGTTCCAGCCTCCCAAAACTTTACGCATGACAAAACAGAGGATTTCAAATGACTGTATGGAGTTTCCCACCCAAATGGAAGAGATGGAAGAAGCATCCAGTATTCAACATACTCCTAACATCCATCATCAAACACTAGTAAATGTAGCATTACAAGGACATTGTGCAAAAAAAAACTATTTTAAAAATCTATCTATCGCTTTAATTAAATTATTTGTCAGCCGAAACCAGCATCCCAAGATCGATAGTGTGTGAGCCAACCAGGTTTGAGGGATGTTGTGGATATCACTATGATAATTTTTTATATTAAGCTCCACTTTATCTGCAAATGCCATTTGACTTAGTGACTGCTCATCATTTATATTCCTCAGGACCAGCCAACAAGATTTATGGTTTTCTAATAAAACCCTGCTTCTCCGGGGCTCGATTCCTCGTCCTTAAGAATAATATAAATCTATGGGAACTATTTATTGAGTGCTGAGGAAAAATGCCACTATGCCGTTGTTCACTGTAGAAAACAAAAAGTGGTAGGCGATAATCAAAAGAAGCCGAGAAAGAGACAAACTCGCTCCTCTTCCTACTACGAAACGGAGGCCCAGTAAAATACAGGCAGGGGGGCAGAAAATTCTCAACAGAAGTTTGGCTGATTCTTTAAGTCTCGCTCCCCTGTTTCTTTTCGAGCTCAAATGACCGGCAGCAGCACCGCGTATGATTAGCATATTGAAAAAGCCTCAATTAATGTTCACATTACTGCGATGAATATTAAATGTACTTTCTTGATAATTAAATAAAGCTTCCTCGAATGGAATATTTCTTCAATCCTGAATTACATTATTTCTTCATCTTTGCCTCCCCCCCTCATTCTTCTCTTACCCAACCAGCCAGAATCCTATTTTGTCTGATCACACACTGTGGTGTGAGCTGCATTCATAGGGTTTCCTTTAGCTTTGTGTGTAAAAACTCTAATCTAAACACTTGGCCTTTCTTCTCCCCCTGTTGGGGTAGAGCCCTATAGCAGTCATGGTTTTACAGGGGAGAGCCCATGGTAATGGAACCCTGCTCAGCAAGCAGCCCTATCAGCTGTGAGGGAAGAGACAGTGTTGGAAAGGCTTGATGGGTAAGAAAAGTGATGGCTGGGTACTATTTCCTGTATGTATCTTAACCTGTCACTGGGCCGTTTTCCTTGTGATATGCCATTGTATGTTGTAGTCCTGAACAGCTGCTCTTTAAGGCATCCCAAAATTCCTACCAACTTACTCCCATAAGACTCACTGCAAACATTGTGTACATTATGCTAGTAAACACAATCAGAAACATTGGATGTTTGGATATAGGGCAACAGGGAAACGAACCCAAGACAAGCTAGCCTTAAGGTAGAGTGTAGGCTGTATTAATGTGCACTAAATGCTGACGCATTATGTTCACAGTGTACAGTGCGCTACTCCAATGTAGACCATGTGTGTGCCATGCCAGTGCCAGCTGACTGCTGTGCCATAGCCAGCCCCTCCTCTACTGAGGGTGTGAAGGCTGCCAAGGTAAACAGACAGGGTGTGTGTAGAGGACAGAGGTTCCACAACAGGCAGCCAACCTGACACAGAGCCAAATGTGGATCTCTTGATAACTACCTCAAAATATGGTATGAGGAATCTCACACACACACAAACACACACACACACGAGAAACATCAACAGGCCACAGGTAGCTCTACCTCCAGCAGGGCCACAGGTAGCTCTACCTCCAGCAGGGCCACAGGTAGCTCTACCTCCAGCAGGGCCACAGGTAGCTCTACCTCCAGCAGGGCCACAGGTAGCTCTACCTCCAGCAGTGCCACAGGTAGCTCTACCTCCAGCAGTGCCACAGGTAGCTCTACCTCCAGCAGTTCCACAGGTAGCTCTACCTCCAGCAGTGCCACAGGTAGCTCTACCTCCAGCAGTGCCACAGGTAGCTCTACCTCCAGCAGTGCCACAGGTAGCTCTACCTCCAGCAGTGCCACAGGTAGCTCTACCTCCAGCAGTGCCACAGGTAGCTCTACCTCCAGCAGTGCCACAGGTAGCTCTACCTCCAGCAGTGCCACAGGTAGCTCTACCTCCAGCAGTGCCACAGGTAGCTCTACCTCCAGCAGTGCCACAGGTAGCTCTACCTCTGAGCTTTGGTCAAAAGCAGTGCACTATATAGGTAATAGGGTGCCATTGGGGATGCAGACTGTCTCAGCTGAGGATACACTACATCAATATCTTTGCCTGCTAACATGATCCACATAATATATACCACCCTGGAAAACAGTCATGCTCTGAGGAGGGTGTGTATGTCTGCCATCTTTATCAAGGAATTTGAAGACGTCCCTAACCGTAAAACCTCTTCCAACAGGAGACACTTGGTACTCCACGTTTTAAAAGACATATATACTGCAGTGAGGAATATATGATCACATTGAGGAGCGCTGTCGACAGCACACCATGTCAGTAGAAGGTGAACTCAAGTGGTAGTTTTGTCCCAGATCTGTTTGGGCCCTTTCCAACACCATTGCTTTCCTTGTTTGGCATGACAATGAGTGACAAGGAGTTGGCAGGAC
>NC_060185.1:79680480-79722980 GCF_021184085.1 Oncorhynchus gorbuscha
CTCTCTCCTCATTTGTGGTAAACTGTCTGCTAGTCTAAAGTTGTTGCTCTTAGTTTTTATTTTCTCTGAGTTGAGCTAATTGCTAAGTCGTTGAAAAGTTAAGTCGAACGAACGAATAACAAGCTCAACTCAAAGACGGATACACAGAAATCTACAGTACAGAGTAATCACTGGGTCTTTGTTCAGACTACTTAACAAGCTAATAAAAGGT
This sequence comes from Oncorhynchus gorbuscha, assembly GCF_021184085.1. NCBI lineage: Eukaryota > Metazoa > Chordata > Actinopteri > Salmoniformes > Salmonidae > Oncorhynchus > Oncorhynchus gorbuscha. Next base: position 79,680,692 of record NC_060185.1, read on the forward strand.
GGCTGAAATGGTTCATGTGACGTACCATTTGCCGTTTTTGACCTCTTACAGTACGTGGCGTGGGCTAAGGAGGTCATTTAATTCCTTACAGAGCACAGCTGCCCTTTCTGTAGCTCTTGGTTAACTGAGAAATCGAATAAATCTGAAATGTCAAAACATAAACATGCGCTGTGCAGCTCCCTAAAGGAACGAAAGACAAAGGAAAAATATTAAACTTTGTCTGCTGGGGTGGCAGGCATCAACTGCCACAGCAATGATGCAGGAACACCTAAGAACCGTTTAAGAACAAGGAACCGGAAAACTTCATTTAACTTGTTTGAATTTTCTTAATTCGCAGAAATCCACAGTGTGTGTGGGTTGTGTGATGTAGAGGAGGCCCAAAAGGAAAACATCTGGTCTTGTTTCAATTGGAGTAAACTGTGTGTGTGTGTGTGTGTGTGTCCCTGATGACATCTCACCCCTAGGATTCTCCCACTGACTGACTGGCTCTTCCCACTCCATGGCAATGATTTGGAAGCAACCCCTGGCAAACATGGCATTATTTACATTTCCCTTTGAATTAAGACAAGATGGAGTAAACTTCCAGGGAAAACAAATTGTTTCATAAGATGTGGTGAAATGAATGATATCTTAACACGAGGAAAGAGTGATTTGGGCGATTCGTATTTTAATTGTGGGGGGAGGAGAGAGAGGATACTCCAGGGCTTATCACTAGCCAGATGAGATGCTTAATATAAATCTAAACATATTGTATCTGGAGGGTTCGCAGTCTTCTACAAACATTGATGAAAATGTTCTGATTTAAAGAGGTTGCAGTGATATTAATTTTGGATGGTGAAATTACATAATGATGCGATTTGTTATCAGAGGGGTCAAGGCAAGGTCAAGTGAAATTAAGGGAATGTTAAGGGAGGTAAAGGGAAAGTTAAATCTGATCTGACAAAGGAACTACGCTCTTAAGTCTCATTCCAGTTAGTATTTAGCCAAAAAAATGTTAGTTCAACCTTATTTGTTTGCTAAAAAGGACTTGACAGCATCGTAAACACCACTTTAGCAGTGACTTAACAAGCCCAATGTTGTAGCAATTTTTGTATCACACTCTAACAACCTGCCTTGCCACATGACTCAACCCTGTTGCCTCAAGCGGTGAGACATCTCAGCCGTGAAACCATGCAGGTTGAGGTGACAAATGTGTCACGTGCTTCATGCTCCTTGCCACGGCAGACTTCGTTTCTGCATCTGATTTGGTTAGTTTTGACTTAATTCAAAGGCAAACTTGTCAAACTATCATTTACCCTGAAACTGTCACATTTGGGAAAAACTGTGGTTGGGTATCTCACTAGTTGATGCTCCCTGACTCAGAGTGACAGTTACAAGTTCTCTGCCACTCTCTCTTGCCTTCACAGCCTTGTAAGCATGCAGCCAGTATCTCCCTGTATGTCACCACGTGTACTTGGAGACTTTTTTTTTACTCTTTGGAAAGGTTCCTGAAATGTAGTTCACCGTGTGATAATGTTAGCAGTTCGATAGTTTTCAAAGTGAATAAATATAACTCAACTTCAGTGAACTCAAAGACGCCGCTACACATCCCAGGAGAGTTGAAGATGGAGGTCATATTGAGTTGGTAATTGGACAGCTCCATGTACATGAGCTTGAGTATATGACTTCCATAATGCCTCCCTGAAATTCCAACCATATGAATGGTTGATTCAATTATATGATTATGTGCGATGGTGTGTAAAAGCAGGTGTCACCACGTCAGGGTGAATTACACTTGAATAAGTCTGACTTGAAGTAGGATTCATGGATGTCTGACAGGTGCTACATACAGGTAGGAAAATGTGAATGAGGATGAAGAGGAGGAAGAAGATGGTGAAGGAGATGAGGAAGAGATGGATGAAGAGAAGTAGGAGAAGGAGAGGGAGAATGAAGAGAAGTAGGAGAAGGAGAGGGAGGATGAAGAGGAGGAAGTGGAGAAGGAGGATTTAGAGGAGAGGCAAAGATGAGGAGGATGAAGAGGAGAAGGAGGACAAAGAGGAGGAGGACAAAGAGGTGAGGAGGACAAAGAGGTGAGGAGGACAAATAGGAGGTTGAAGAGGTGAGGAGGATGAAGAGGACTAAAAAGTACCCCAGGAGTGACAGTGCTCAAAGTTATCTATTTATAAAGAGCGGGACTGTAGCAGTAAACATGACAGGCGCCTGCTCTGCAAACGCAGCGACTTTCTTCGGTGATCCAAACATACTGAACCACACACACACACACACACACACACACACACACACACACACACACACACACACACACACACACACACACACACACACACACACACACACACACACACACACACACACACACACACACACATCCCCAGCACGGCAACATTCCCCACAGCACAGAGGGTGATTATGGATGAGCCCCACAAAGAGTCCCAGGGTGCCTTGCGCTCAAACTTATCAGGCTATCACTTAACATGCCTCTGACAAGCAGGCTGATGGACAAGAAGGGGAAAGGTACAGTAGTTATGTGTCTGTATACAGTCGTGTGCTTGATGTGTCAGTTGGTGAAAGCACCACTACGAACATTCCTTCACTGAGCCTAGAAAAGCAGCTAATCATTTGTAGCAGTGTTCAATAAAGGAAAACAACAACCACTGACTGGAAGCTGATCTATTCCATCTGAAGTATCACTCTTACCAGTGACACCTGTCAGATATCTATCAACAAGAACTGTCATGATGGGATGAAACAGCAACAGAAATAGTGCCTGGGATGTTATGTTGTGTATCGCAAACTTTCTCAACAAAACAGGAAATGAACCGTATAAATCCAAGGACTAGCACAGCTATTAAAACTTCAAAATCAAAGTTGTATACCTCAACTACGTGAGACATCAATAACACACGTGGAGGATTGTTCCATATAAGACAAAACCTAATTAAGACCATCGCCTCGGCTGCAGGCGCCTTCGTAACTAAGTCCTCGCATCTGATTTTAGCAGCAGTGAACTTGTGGCCATTAGCCAAGACGTGAGCCGCGCCGGAGCAGCTAGTAGCAGCCAGTACTAAATATGAGAAGTAAGCAAATGATTAAGTTGAGTGTAGTTCAATGACTTTGGTTTGGAAGCCTCTATAGGCGCGTGACGATGCACCAAATGACTAACGATTTGGGTTTCATTTACTGCACCAAATGACTAGTGTTTTGGGATTTAATTTACTGAATCGAATGATTAGCGATTTGGGGTTTAATTTACTGCAACAAATGTCTAGCGATTTGGGATTCTCTCACATGGATGAGGTAATCAGGAGAGTCAAATAACATACACACGCACACAGAAATGGACATTGGCAGACACACAAACACACAAGCATTGTAGACAGACTGTATGCACAAAGAAAAGCACAGACACACTCATTTCTACTTGACGACTTGAATCATTTTGTCCATAAAATAAGGCAAATCTTACAAGGTTTGAACATTCAAACCATCACTACCTGTACGTCCCAATCTGAACCCTCAGGCACTCATAGAAACTAAAGAAACATGTTGTTTCCAAGGCTTCCGAAAGGGTTTCTCTATTAAAAGTGTTAATGACTTGCCATTGCCGAAGCCCTCTGTGAATAGCCCAACTTCCCATTTATCTCAGTGCAATGAGAAATGGACGTAATTGCTCCAGTCAAACAATGAGACAAGGACAGAATCATGGAGGATAGAAATTAAATTAAGGAGTCTCTATTTTACAACACCTCTCTGAGTGAGTGAGTGAGTGAGTGAGTGAGTGAGTGAGTGAGTGAGTGAGTGAGTGAGTGAGTGAGTGAGTGAGTGAGTGAGTGAGTGAGTGAGTGAGTGAGTGAGTGAGTGAGTGAGTGAGTGAGGGGGGGGGGGTGTTGAGAGTGAAAGAGTGGAGTATTGAGAGAGCGAAAGTGTGTGTGTCCTTGAAACCAGTACACTGGCTGTGTTGAACTCAATTCTGCCTTCAGTGTTGTTTTAACAGGGAGCTGTCCTCTCATCCTGTGGTGCTGAAACCACTTTAGGCTCATTCCAAAACCTCCACACTAACTGGTTATCTAAAACCTTTGCTCAATATCCACATATTCAGTAAATATCATAGGTAGCTTGCTTGGTGCTTCCTTTGAATGAAATTTATCCATAAAGGCTCGTCAGCACTGAGCAAAACCAGACTCCCTGAGGCTCTCAACCAATCAGAGGCCCGATGCTGGGCCAGGGGTCTATTGGTAAGGTAAGAGGCTTAGATACATAGGCTAGGTCCCAAATGGAACCCAATCACATATAATGCATGACAAAGACCCTGGTAAAAAGTAGTGCACTATTTTGGGAACAGGGTGCCATTTGAGAAGCAGACACAGGCGGATACACCTGGCAGCTCTCCCCTCCTGCCTCCGGGCCCTCGTGTGCCCTCACCCCCCCCCTTCTCTTCTTCCTCCCCTCTCCCTCCCCCTGCCAGCCCAGGGACCAATCTACACACAGGTGTTAGAAGAGAAGGCAGGTTTGGGTTTCAGTCTGGCTTCTGCTGGGAAGCCCACATCTGGCTGTGTGTGTCTGGCTACGGAAGGACTGTGAAAGGAGTTTGTCAACAAAAAAAAAAATAATGATTGTTGTGCCTTTAAGATTCTATGGGGGTGTCACCACCAGCCGCCACCTGTCCAGAAAGCTGTGTTTATTTTTTTTATCCAAAAAGGACATTTAAGAAATTCACCATTATCTTTCACAATTAGAGGGCTCAGAGATGTGCTGAACAATGTAAACTGAGGAAAGTATGTGCGGGAGTTGATTATCTGCATCCACCCCTCCTCCTCTTTCTTCCTTTCTCTCCCCCTTTCCCTCACTCATCTCCCTCGTTCGTTCGCGCGCGCGCCCTCTCCCTCGTCCGCGCGCTCGCTCGCTCGCTCTCCCTCGTCCGCGCTCGCTCGCTCGCTCTCCCTCGTCCGCGCGCTCGCTCGCTCTCCCTCGTCCGCGCGCTCGCTCGCTCTCCCTCGTCCGCGCGCTCGCTCGCTCTCCCTCGTCCGCGCGCTCGCTCGCTCTCCCTCGTCCGCGCGCTCTCGCGCTCTCCCTCGTCCGCGCGCTCTCGCTCGCTCTCCCTCGTCCGCGCGCTCTCGCTCGCTCTCCCTCGTCCGCGCGCTCTCGCTCGCTCTCCCTCGTCCGCGCGCTCTCGCTCGCTCTCCCTCGTCCGCGCGCTCTCGCTCGCTCTCCCTCGTTCACGCGCTCTCGCTCGCTCTCCCTCGTTCGCGCGCTCTCGCTCGCTCTCCCTCGTTCACGCGCTCTCGCTCGCTCTCCCTCGTTCACGCGCTCTCGCTCGCTCTCCCTCGTTCACGCGCTCTCCCTCGCTCTCCCTCGTTCACGCGCTCTCCCTCGTTCACGCGCTCTCGCTCTCCCTCGTTCACGCGCTCTCCCTCGCTCTCCCTCGTTCACGCGCTCTCCCTCGCTCTCCCTCGTTCACGCGCTCTCCCTCGCTCTCCCTCGTTCACGCGCTCTCCCTCGCTCTCCCTCGTTCACGCGCTCTCGCTCGCTCTCCCTCGTTCACGCGCTCTCGCTCTCCCTCGTTCACGCGCTCTCGCTCGCTCTCCCTCGTTCACGCGCTCTCGCTCTCCCTCGTTCACGCGCTCTCGCTCTCCCTCGTTCACGCGCTCTCGCTCTCCCTCGTTCACGCGCTCTCTCGTTCACGCGCTCTCGCTCTCCCTCGTTCACGCGCTCTCGCTCTCCCTCGTTCACGCGCTCTCTCGTTCACGCGCTCTCGCTCTCCCTCGTTCACACGCTCGCTCGCTCTCCCTCGCGCTCGCGCTCTCCCTCGTTCACACGCTCGCTCGCTCTCCCTCGTTCACGCGCTCTCTCGTTCACACGCTCTCTCGTTCACACGCTCTCTCGTTCACGCGCTCTCTCGTTCACACGCTCTCTCGTTCACACGCTCTCTCGTTCACACGCTCTCTCGCTCTCCCTCGTTCACACGCTCTCTCGTTCACACGCTCTCTCGCTCTCCCTCGTTCACACGCTCTCTCGTTCACACGCTCTCTCGCTCTCCCTCGTTCACACGCTCTCCCTCGTTCACGCGCTCTCTCGCTCTCCCTCGTTCACGCGCTCTCGCTCTCCCTCGTCCCACGCGCTCTCCCTCGTCCACGCGCTCTCCTCGTCCACGCGCTCTCCCTCGTCCACGCGCTCTCCCTCGTCCACGCGCTCTCCCTCGTCCACGCGCTCTCCCTCGTCCACGCTCTCCCTCGTCCACGCGCTCTCCCTCGTCCACGCGCTCTCCCTCGTCCACGCGCTCTCCCTCGTCCACGCGCTCTCCCTCGTTCACGCGCTCTCCCTCGTCCACACGCTCTCTCGCTCTCCCTCGTCCACGCGCTCTCCCTCGTCCACGCGCTCTCCCTCGTCCACGCGCTCTCTCGCTATCCCTCGTCCACGCGCTCTCTCGCTCTCCCTCGTCCACGCGCTCTCTCGCTCTCCCTCGTTCACGCGCTCTCTCGCTCTCCCTCGTTCACGCGCTCTCTCGCTCTCCCTCGTTCACGCGCTCTCTCGCTCTCCCTCGTTCACGCTCTCTCTCGCTCTCCCTCGTTCACGCTCTCTCTCGCTCTCCCTCGTTCACGCGCTCTCTCGCTCTCCCTCCCTCGTTCACGCGCTCTCTCGCTCTCCCTCGTTCACGCGCTCTCTCGCTCTCCCTCGTTCACACGCTCTCTCGTTCACACGCTCTCTCGCTCTCCCTCGTTCACACGCTCTCTCGTTCACACGCTCTCTCGCTCTCCCTCGTTCACACGCTCTCCCTCGTTCACGCGCTCTCTCGCTCTCCCTCGTTCACGCGCTCTCTCGCTCTCCCTCGTCCACGCGCTCTCCCTCGTCCACGCGCTCTCCCTCGTCCACGCGCTCTCCCTCGTCCACGCGCTCTCCCTCGTCCACGCGCTCTCCCTCGTCCACGCGCTCTCCCTCGTCCACGCGCTCTCCCTCGTCCACGCGCTCTCCCTCGTCCACGCGCTCTCCCTCGTCCACGCGCTCTCCCTCGTCCACGCGCTCTCCCTCGTCCACGCGCTCTCCCTCGTTCACGCGCTCTCCCTCGTCCACACGCTCTCTCGCTCTCCCTCGTCCACGCGCTCTCCCTCGTCCACGCGCTCTCCCTCGTCCACGCGCTCTCTCGCTATCCCTCGTCCACGCGCTCTCTCGCTCTCCCTCGTCCACGCGCTCTCTCGCTCTCCCTCGTTCACGCGCTCTCTCGCTCTCCCTCGTTCACGCGCTCTCTCGCTCTCCCTCGTTCACGCTCTCTCTCGCTCTCCCTCGTTCACGCTCTCTCTCGCTCTCCCTCGTTCACGCGCTCTCTCGCTCTCCCTCGTTCACGCGCTCTCTCGCTCTCCCTCGTTCACGCGCTCTCTCGCTCTCCCTCGTTCACGCGCTCTCTCGCTCTCCCTCGTTCACGCGCTCTCTCGCTCTCCCTCGTTCACGCTCTCTCGCTCTCCCTCGTTCACGCTCTCTCGCTCTCCCTCGTTCACGCGCTCTCGCTCTCCCTCGTTCACGCGCTCTCGCTCTCCTCGTTCACGCGCTCTCGCTCTACCTCGTCCACGCGCTCTCCCTCGTCCACGCGCTCTCCCTCGTTCACACGCTCTCCCGCTCTCCCTCGTTCACACGCTCTCCCTCGTTCACACGCTCTCTCGCTCTCCCTCGTCCACGCGCTCTCCCTCGTCCACGCGCTCTCCCTCGTCCACGCGCTCTCCCTCGTCCACGCGCTCTCCCTCGTCCACGCGCTCTCCCTCGTCCACGCGCTCTCTCGCTCTCCCTCGTCCACGCGCTCTCGCTCTCCCTCGTTCACGCGCTCTCGCTCTCCCTCGTTCACGCGCTCTCTCTCGTTCACACGCTCTCTCTCGTTCACACGCTCTCTCTCGTTCACACGCTCTCTCGTTCACACGCTCTCTCGTTCACACGCTTTCTCATTCACACGCTCTCTCGTTCACACGCTTTCTCGTTCACACGCTCTCTCGTTCACACGCTCTCTCGTTCACACGCTCTCTCGTTCACACGCTCCCTCGTTCACACGCTCCCTCGTTCACACTCTCCCTCGTTCACACGCTCCCTCGTTCACACGCTCTCTCGCTCTCCCTCGTTCACACACTCTCTCGCTCTCCCTCGTTCATACACTCTCTCGCTCTCCCTCGTTCATACACTCCCTCTCACCCCTCTCCCATTTCTATACTCTCGCTCCTTCTCCCTCGTTCATACGCTCTCTCGCTCTCCCTCGTTCATACGCTCTCTCGCTCTCCCTCGTCATACGCTCTCTCGCTCTCCCTCATTCACGCGCTCTCGCTCGCTCTCCCTCGTTCACGCGCTCTCGCTCTCCCTCGTTCACGCGCTCTCGCTCTCCCTCGTTCACGCGCTCTCCCTCGCTCTCCCTCGTTCACGCGCTCCCTCGCTCTCCCTCGTTCACGCGCTCTCGCTCGCTCTCCCTCGTTCACGCGCTCTCGCTCTCCCTCGTTCACGCGCTCTCGCTCGCTCTCCCTCGTTCACGCGCTCTCGCTCTCCCTCGTTCACGCGCTCTCGCTCTCCCTCGTTCACGCGCTCTCGCTCGCTCTCCCTCGTTCACGCGCTCTCGCTCTCCCTCGTTCACGCGCTCTCGCTCGCTCTCCCTCGTTCACGCGCTCTCGCTCTCCCTCGTTCACGCGCTCTCGCTCTCCTCGTTCACGCGTTCACGCGCTCTCTCTCCCTCGTTCACGCGCTCTCGCTCTCCCTCGTTCACGCGCTCTCTCGTTCACGCGCTCTCGCTCTCCCTCGTTCACACGCTCGCTCGCTCTCCCTCGTTCACGCGCTCTCTCGTTCACACGCTCTCTCTCCCTCGTTCACGCGCTCTCTCGTTCACGCGCTCTCTCGTTCACGCGCTCTCTCGTTCACGCGCTCTCTCGTTCACACGCTCTCTCGTTCACACGCTCTCTCGTTCTCACACGCTCTCTCGCTCTCCCTCGTTCACACGCTCTCTCGTTCACACGCTCTCTCGCTCTCCCTCGTTCACACGCTCTCTCGTTCACACGCTCTCTCGCTCTCCCTCGTTCACACGCTCTCTCGTTCACACGCTCTCTCGCTCTCTCCACGCTCGTTCACACGCTCTCTCGCTCTCCCTCGTTCCACGCTCTCCCTCGTTCACACGCTCTCTCGCTCTCCCTCGTTCACGCGCTCTCCCTCGTCCACGCGCTCTCCCTCGTCCACGCGCTCTCCCTCGTCCACGCGCTCTCCCTCGTCCACGCGCTCTCCCTCGTCCACGCGCTCTCCCTCGTCCACGCGCTCTCCCTCGTCCACGCGCTCTCCCTCGTCCACGCGCTCTCCCTCGTCCACGCGCTCTCCCTCGTCCACGCGCTCTCCCTCGTCACGCGCTCTCCCTCGTCCACGCGCTCTCCCTCGTCCACGCGCTCTCCCTCGTCCACGCGCTCTCCCTCGTCCACGCGCTCTCTCGCTATCCCTCGTCCACGCGCTCTCTCGCTCTCCCTCGTCCACGCGCTCTCTCGCTCTCCCTCGTCCACGCGCTCTCTCGCTCTCCCTCGTTCCACGCGCTCTCTCGCTCTCCCTCGTTCACGCGCTCTCTCGCTCTCCCTCGTTCACGCGCTCTCTCGCTCTCCCTCGTTCACGCTCTCTCTCGCTCTCCCTCGTTCACGCTCTCTCTCGCTCTCCCTCGTTCACGCGCTCTCTCGCTCTCCCTCGTTCACGCGCTCTCTCGCTCTCCCTCGTTCACGCGCTCTCTCGCTCTCCCTCGTTCACGCTCTCTCGCTCTCCCTCGTTCACGCTCTCTCGCTCTCCCTCGTTCACGCGCTCTCGCTCTCCCTCGTTCACGCGCTCTCGCTCTCCCTCGTTCACGCGCTCTCCTCTACCTCGTCCACGCGCTCTCCCTCGTCCACGCGCTCTCCCTCGTTCACACGCTCTCCCGCTCTCCCTCGTTCACACGCTCTCCCTCGTTCACACGCTCTCTCGCTCTCCCTCGTCCACGCGCTCTCCCTCGTCCACGCGCTCTCCCTCGCTCTCCCTCGTCCACGCGCTCTCCCTCGTCCACGCGCTCTCCCTCGTCCACGCGCTCTCCCTCGTCCACGCGCTCTCCCTCGTCCACGCGCTCTCTCGCTCTCCCTCGTCCACGCGCTCTCTCGCTCTCCCTCGTCCTCTCGCTCTCCCTCGTCCACGCGCTCTCTCGCTCTCCCTCGTCCACGCGCTCTCTCGCTCTCCCTCGTCCACGCGCTCTCTCGCTCTCCCTCGTCCACGCGCTCTCTCGCTCTCCCTCGTCCACGCGCTCTCTCGCTCTCCCTCGTCCTCTCGCTCTCCCTCGTCCACGCGCTCTCTCTCGCTCTCCCTCGTTCACGCGCTCTCTCTCGTTCACACGCTCTCTCTCGTTCACACGCTCTCTCTCGTTCACACGCTCTCTCGTTCACACGCTCTCTCGTTCACACGCTCTCTCGTTCACACGCTTTCTCGTTCACACGCTCTCTCGTTCACACGCTTTCTCGTTCACACGCTCTCTCGTTCACACGCTCCCTCGTTCACACGCTCCCTCGTTCACACGCTCCCTCGTTCACACTCTCCCTCGTTCACACGCTCCCTCGTTCACACGCTCTCTCGCTCTCCCTCGTTCACACACTCTCTCGCTCTCCCTCGTTCATACACTCTCTCGCTCTCCCTCGTTCATACACTCCCTCTCACCCCTCTCCCATTTCTATACTCTCGCTCCTTCTCCCTCGTTCATACGCTCTCTCGCTCTCCCTCGTTCATACGCTCTCTCGCTCTCCCTCGTCATACGCTCTCTCGCTCTCCCTCGTCATACGCTCTCCCTCGTCATACGCTCTCTAGCTCTCCCTCGTTCATACACTTTCTCGCTCTCCCTCGTTCATACACTTTCTCGCTCTCCTTCGTTCATACACTTTCTCGCTCTCCCTCGTTCATACACTTTCTCGCTCTCCCTCGTTCATACACTCTCTCGCTCTCCCTCGTTCATACACTCTCTCGCTCTCCCTCGTTCATACACTCTCTCGCTCTCCCTCGTTCATACACTCTCTCGCTCTCCCTCACTCACACTCTCTCGCTCTCCCTCATTCATACACTCTCCCTCTCGCCCCTCTCTCTCCCATTCCTATACTCTCGCTCCTTCTCCCTCATTCATACACTCTCTCGCTCTCCCTCGTTCATACACTCTCTCGCTCTCCCTCATTCATACACTCTCGCTCTCCCTCATTCATACACTCTCGCTCTCCCTCATTCATACACTCTCTCGCCCTCCCTCGTTCATACACTCTCGCTCTCCCTTGTTCATACACTCTCATACACACAACGCAGATGAAAATTCAATATCATTTCCATAATGTCCAAAGAAACATGTCAAACGTTTTTTATATGTTATTACAAATATATAATCGATAATATATCAACTGCAAATGTCTTTCACAGTAGGAGAGGGGAAAACAATGGCTGTCCAAATTCTGTTGGGCAAGCAAAACTCACGTGACCACTTGACGCAATGTTATCGTTCTGGCTCATTTTTCAAAATAAAAGTCTGAAACTATGTCTGAAGACTGTTGACACCTTGAGGAAGCGATAGGAAAAGGAATCTGGTTCGTATCCCTTTAAATATATGGAACATGGAGTTTTCAAAATAGAAGCCACTTCTTGTTTTGATTTTCCTCAGGGTTTCGCCTGCAATATCAGTTCCGTTATACTCACAGAAAATATTTTGACAGTTTTGGAAACTTTAGAGTGTTTTCTATCCAATACCAATAATGATATGCATATATTAGCAACTGAGACTGAGGAGCTGGCCGTTTACAATGGGCACCTTTTCATCCAAGCTACTCAATACTGCCCCTGCAGCCATATGAAGTTAAACCCATCCACCAAATGCAATCGATTTCTCTTTCAGAAAAAGAGAAAGCTTCATTTTCCTATTTCCATTAATGGAATATAAAGGGAGTGGGTGGATAGACAGAAAAACAGATGATTATCCGGTGCCGTTTTGGCCCCCCCCCCCGTAAATGGATTGTACAGTCTCCTGTGCCGTGGAGAACTTGTCTGCTCTTTCAGGTGATAGCGAGAGGCTATTCCACAGTGTATCAATCAGTGTGGCAGAGTTTTGAAGATGCATAAAACGAGCTGGGGCTGATCAGCATTTTTTAACAAATCGGGGGGGTCAGCAAAAATGATACTCAGCTACTCGGCTCCTCTTTCCTCCCCAGCCATGCAGAAAGGCACAAGGCCCCATTGATAGACCTGGCCATCTGTTTGCTATTTACATCATTCCATTTTCCATTTCAATACATAATACACTGCTCAAAAAAATAAAGGGAACACTAAAATAACACATCCTAGATGTGAATGAATGAAATATTCTTATTAAATACTTTTTTCTTTTCATAGTCTAATGTGCTGACAACAAAATCACACAAATTATCAATGGAAATCAAATGTATCAACCCATGGAGGTCTGGATTTGGAGTCACACTCAAAATTAAAGTGGAAAACCACGCTACAGGCTGATCCAACTTTGATGTAATGTCCTTAAAACAAGTCAAAATGAGGCTCAGTAGTGTGTGTGGCCTCCACGTGCCTGTATGACCTCCCTACAATGCCTGGGCATGCTCCTGATGAGGTGGCGGATGGTCTCCTGAGGGACCTAACCCCCACCTGTGGACGTTGAGTGGACGTTGAGCTCCCATACCACCCTCATGGAGTCTGTTTCTGACCGTTTGAGCAGACACATGCACATTTGTGGCCTGCTGGAGGTCATTTTGCAGGACTCTGGCAGTGCTCCTCCTGCTCCTCCTTGCACAAAGGCGGAGGTAGCGGTCCTGCTGCTGGGTTGTTGCCCTCCTACGGCCTCTTCAACGTCTCCTGATGTACTGGCCTGTCTCCTGGTAGCGCCCCCATGCTCCGGACACTATGCTGACAGACACAGCAAACCTTCTTGCCACAGCTCACATTGATGTGCCATCCTGGATGAGCTGCACTACCTGAGCCACATGTGTGGGTTGTAGACTCATGCTACCACTTGAGTGAAAGTACCACCAGCATTCAAAAGTAACCAAAACTTCAGCCAGGAAGCATAGGAACTGAGAAGTGGTCTGTGGTCACCACCTGCAGAACCACTCCTTTATTGGGGGTGCCTTGCTAATTGCCTATAATTTTCCACCTGTTGTCTATTCCATTTGCACAACAGCATGTGAAATTTATTGTCAATCAGTGTTGCTTCCTAAGTGGACAGTTTGATTTCCCAGAAGTGTGATTGACTTGGAGTTACATTGTGTTGTTTAAGTGTTCCCTTTATTTTTTTGAGCAGTGTATAATAATATTCATATCTCCACTGAGATGATACATCCTGAACAGCATGAAGAGGACCTCTACTAATTATGCAAGGATTTTATACATTATAATATAGTGGGCTTGCTGGAGGTGTTTAAGAGGGTTAATCACATTAGCATGTTTTGCATAAGTAAATACAGAGAATGTGTTACACTTACTAAATAATATTCAAAATGATATTTAAAATTAGGACTGAACTAGTAACTGTGAGAGGATTCACAGTGAGACTCCTACCAACATAAGCAAATACACAGCTTTGCAATTATCTGAATGAATTGGTGCAAACAGTTTCCATGAGTGGTGTGCATCATTTAAAATAGATAACACAAAACAATGTATTAACTTATATAACCTGCTAACGTCAAGTCATATAGCATAACATTGACAGGTGTTTGACAGATGAGAAAAAAACGTAATTCAAGAAACATAAGAGGTTGTTTGTGTTCGTCGAGAATATTAACAATTAGAAAATATATGAATAAATATGAAACGTATAAAGCCTTGCGCAATAGTTGATTAGATTAAATCTGTGTGGCATGATGCCATTGAGAGAAGGAGCCATCAAATTATACCACTGTAACAAAAGAGCACGAGACAGGCTAGACAATAGCACATCAATCAGTATTGGACTAATTGTTACCTCCTTGTAAGGTCAAACAACACCTTGGCTGTCCTCTCTCTCACCAGCAATCCAGCCTTCGACGCACAACTACTGTTCACTCACCAATATTTGTGCCGCGTTCAAATGTGAGCCAGAGAAGTCATTTTCAGCGGGGAAATGGAAAAGTGAGCAAATGGAAAAGGAATTAGAATGATTGAACTAGTACACTTGAAGAGACTTGTGTTAAACCATGCATGGCGGATGGCACCCGGGCGCCCAAAGTGAGGGCATCATCTTTAATCGGAGGGTAATTTATTGACTCCCATTTATACCACCCCAGTAATATGAGTGATCAAGGCCCCCATCCGTAAAAATGCAATAACCCAGGAAGTGTTTTGTGAACAAAAGAAAATAAGGCCAACACATCATTATGTTGCCTTCATTAGAATGGCTCCAAATGGGGCCTTGGTTCATAAGCCATTAGAATGGCTCCAAATGGGGCCTTGGTTCATAATTCATTAGAATGGCTCCAAATGGGGCCTTGGTTCATAAGCCATTAGAATGGCTCCAAATGGTGGGGTGGATGGATGGTGGAGCCACAATGGCTGCTAAATAGGGACCGAGGTTCAAGTTGTGGTTAAGCATGTCAAACATCGAGACAATAAAGTAGCTGACACTTCATCACATGGCTATTTTCAATGATAGAAAACTAAGGCTACATCACAAATGACACCTTATTCCCTATAGAGTGCACTACTTTCGACCAGAGCCTTATGGGACTAGGGTGCATTAGGACTTGGCACACTGTTCTAGCTAATTCTCTATTGCCATTTCTAATGTGGGGACTTGGAGGAATCGATCCGTGTACAGACATCACCAGCCCATGGTTTGATGCTCTTCGTATAGATTAAGTCATTAGAGATCTGTCCACTGTCATCACTCTAAAAAAGGAAACACAGCTCTGTTTCTCCTATATACAGATCTAGGATCAGCTTCCCTCTATCCTCACCTTAATCATAAGTGGGGGGGATTTAAAAACTGACCCAAGATGGTTGGTAGAGTGGGGGTTGAAAGAGCGGGGGTTGGTAGAGCGGGGGGTTGAAAGAGCGGGGGTAGAGGGGTGTAGGTAGAGCGGGGGTGGTGAGGGTTGGTAGAGTGGGGGGATGGTAGAGGGGGTTGTTAGAGCGGGGCTGGTAGAGTGGGGGTTGGTAGAGCGGGCGGGCTGGTAGAGTGGGGGGGTTGGTAGAGCGGGCGGGCTGGTAGAGCGGGGGCTTGGTAGAGCGGGGGGCTTGGTAGAGCGGGGCTGGTAGAGCCGGGGGTTGGTAGAGCCGGGAGCTGGTAGAGCGGGGGGTTGGTAGCTGGTAGAGCAGGGGGGCTGGTGGGTGGAGTAGAGGGGTGTTGCCATACACTTATAACTACAGTAGTGTTGCCACAAGAGCTGCCATATACAGTGCATTTGGAAAGTATTCAGACCCCATGAGAGGGGGTTGGTGGGGGTAGAGGGGTGTAGGTAGAGTGGGGGTTGGTGGGGGTTGGTAGAGCGGGGGATGGTAGAGTGGGGGGTAGAGCGGGGGTGGTAGAGCAGGGGGGTAGAGCTGGGTGGGGGCTGGTAGAGCGGGGGTTGGTAGAGGGGTGTTGCCATACACTTATAAGTACAGTAGTGTTGCCACAAGAGCTGCCATATACAGTGCATTTGGAAAGTATTCAGACCCCATGACTTTTCCCACATTTTGTTATGTTAGTCTTATTCTAAAATAGATTAAATACACACAAAGCGATGTTTTCAAATTTATTACAAATAAAAACAGAAATACCTTCTGTACATAAGTATTCCAAATTCAACTCAGGTGCATGCTGTTTGGATTGATCATCCTTGAGATGTCTCTACAACTTCAATGGAGTCCACCTGTGGTAAATTAAATTGATTGGACGTGATTTGGAAAGGCACACACCTGTCTATATAAGGTCCTACAGTTGAACGTGCATGTCAGAGCAAAAACCAAGCCGTGAGGTCGAAGGAATTGTCCATTATGCTCCGAGAAAGGATTTTGTCAAGGCACAAATCTGGGGAAGGGTACCAAAACATTTCTGCAGCATTGAAGGTCCTCAAGAACACAGTGTCCTCCATCATTCTAAAATGGGAGAAGTTTGGAATAACAAAGACTCTTCCTAGAGCTGGCCGTCCGGCCAAACTGAGCAATCGGGGGAAAAGGGCCTTGGTCAGGGAGGTGACCAAGAACCTGATGGTCACTCTGACAGAGCTCTAGAGTTCCTCTGTGGAGATGGGATAACCTTCCAGATGGACAACCATCTCTGAAACACCACCAATCAGGCCTTTATGGTAGAATGGCCAGACGGGAGCCCCTCCGTAAAAGGCACATGAAAGCCCGCTTGGAGTTTGCCAAAAGGCACCTAAAGACTCTCAGATCATGAGAAACAAGATTCTATGGTCTGATGAAACCAAGATTGAACTCTTTGTCCTGAATGCCAAGCGTCACATGAAAACCTGCTTTAGAGCACTCAGGATCTCAGACTGGGGCGAAGGTTCACCTATGACCAGGACAACGACCCTAAGCACACAACCAAGACAATGCAGGAGAGGCTTTGGGACAAGTCTCTGAATGTCCTTGAGTGGCCCAGCCAGAGCCCGGACTTGAACCTGATCGAACATCTCTGGAGAAACCTGAAAATAGCTGTGCAGTGACACTTCCCATCCAACCTGACAGAGCTTGAGAGGATCTGCAGAAAAGAATGGGAGAAACTCCCCAAATGCAGGTGTGCCAAGCTTGTAGCGTCATACCAAAGAAGATTTGAGGTTGTAATCGCTGCCAAAGGTGCTTCAAACGAAGCAAGGAGAAAAAGGGTCTGAAAACTTTTATAAATGTGATAATTCATTTTTGTCTTTCTTATGTTTAAAACCTGTTTTTGCTTTGTCATTATGGGGTATTGTGTGTAGATTGATGAGGGGGGGGGGCAATTTAATCCATTTTAGAACAAGGCTGTAGCCATTCACATCTAACTACAGTAGAGTGTTGTCACTAGAGGAGCCATACACAACTAACTACAGTAGAGTTGTCACAAGAGGAGCCATACACATCTAACTACAGTAGTGTCGTCACAAGAGGAGCCATACACATCTAACTACAGTAGTGTTGTCACAAGAGCAGCCAGACATCTAACTACAGTAGTGTCGTCACATTACATTTACATTTACATTTAAGTCATTTAGCAGATGCTCTTATCCAGAGCGACTTGTCACAAGAGGAGACTTACACATCTAAATACAGTAGAGTGTTGTCACTAAAAGAGACATACACAACTAACTACAGTAGAGTGTCGTCACAAGAGGAGCAATACACATCTAACTACCGTAGTGTTGTCACAAGAGCAGCCAGACATCTAACTACAGTAGAGTGTCGTCACAAGAGGAGACATACACATTAACACATATATATATACATATACACATATATATACATATACACATATATATACATATACACATATATACACACATACACACATACACACATATACACACATATATATATACACATATACACACATATATACACATATATACACATATATACACATATATACACATACACATATACATACATACACATATACATACACATATACATATATATACACATACACATATATACACATATACATACACACATATACATACATATACACACACACACACATATACATATCCATAAATATACACATATATACATATCCATAAATATACACATATATACATATCCATAAATATACACATATATACATATCCATAAATATACACATATATACATATCCATAAATATACACATATATACATATCCATAAATATACACATATACCCATATGCATACACATATACCCATATATATACCCACATATGCACATATACCCATATATATACCCACATATGCACATATACCCATATATATACCCACATATGCACATATATACATATGCACATATATACATATACACATATATACATATGCACATATATACATATGCACATATATACATATGCACATATATACATATGCACATATATACATATGCACATATATACATATACACATATGCACATATATACATATACACATATGCACATATGCACATATATACATATATACATATGCACATATATATATGCACATATATACATATATACATATGCACATATATACATATGCACATATATACATATATACATATGCACATATATACATATATACATATGCACATATATACATATGCACATATATACATATGCACATATATACATATATACACATGCACATATATACATATATACACATGCACATATATACATATATACACATGCACATATATACACATGCACATATATACACATGCACATATATACATATACACATGCACATATATACATATGCACATATACATATATACACATATACAAATATATATACATACACATAAATATACACATATATACATAAATATACACATATATACATAAATATACACATATATACATATACATAAATATACACATATACCCATATGCATACACATATACATACACATATATATATACCCATACACCCATATGCATACACATATATATATACATATATACACATATGCACATATATACACATATATACACATATGCACATATATACACATATATACACATATGCACATATATACACATATATACACATATGCACATATATACACATATGCACATATATACACATATGCACATATATGCACATATATGCACATATATGCACATATATGCACATATATGCACATATATGCACATATATGCACATATATGCACACATATGCACACATATGCACATATATGCACACATATGCACACATGCACACATATGCACATATGCACATATATACATATGCACATATATATATGCACATATATACATAAATATATACATATATATATATAATATACACATATATACATATGCACATATATACATATGCACATATATACATATGCACATATATACATATGCACATATATACATATACACATATATACATATGCACATATGCATACACATATATATATATACACATATATACACATATGCACATATATACACATATGCACATATATACACATATGCACATATATACACATATGCACATATATGCACATATATACATATGCACATATATACATATGCACATATATACATATGCACATATATACATATGCACATATATACATATGCACATATATACATATGCACATATATACATATGCACATATATACATATGCACATATATACATATGCACATATATACATATGCACATATATACATATGCACATATATACATATGCACATATATACATATGCACATATATACATATGCACATATATACATATGCACATATATACATATGCACATATATACATATGCACATATATACATATGCACATATATACATATGCACATATATACATATGCACATATATACATATGCACATATATACATATGCACATATATACATATATACATATGCACATATATACATATGCACATATATACATATGCACATATATACATATGCACATATATACATATGCACATATATACATATGCACATATATACATATGCACATATATACATATGCACATATATACATATGCACATATATACATATGCACATATGCACATATATACATATATACATATATACATATATACATATATACATATATACATATGCACATATATACATATGCACATATATACATATGCACATATATACATATGCACATATATACATATGCACATATATACATATGCACATATATACATATGCACATATATACATATGCACATATATACATATGCACATATATACATATACATATATACATATGCACATATATACATACACATATATACACATACACATGTATACATACACATACACATGTATACATACACATGTATACATACACATGTATACATACACACACACACACATGTATACATACACACACACACACATGTATACATACACACACACACACATGTATACATACACACACACACACACATATACACACACACACATATACACACACACACACATATATGAGAGAGCGAGAGCTCAGCGAGAGCTCAGCGAGAGCTCACCGAGAGCTCACCGAGAGCTCAGCGAGAGCTCAGCGAGAGCTCAGCGAGAGCTCAGCGAGAGCTCAGCGAGAGCTCAGCGAGAGCTCAGCGAGAGCTCAGCGAGAGCTCAGCGAGAGCTCAGCGAGAGCTCAGCGAGAGCTCAGCGAGAGCTCAGCGAGAGCTCAGCGAGAGCGAGAGAGCAGGAGAATGATTGAGTGATGGAAAGTGATAGAGAGCAAGGCAGAACACACACACAGGACTCAAATCTTACAGACCAAAAGTCAGGGATTAATTAAACGTCATCGTAGTGGTACAAATAAAGCCGTTCAGACAGCACAAATACTATGATCATTATTTTAATGGAAACATGTCTCTCTCTAACTGGTAGGCTAACATATGTAAACACAGACAACACAGTACCACACATCTCGCTCCTATACTGCCTTGTCGGAAAATCAAACTTTTCATAAGTGTCATAAACACAGTCATTGATAGAGGGAACGAGGCCTTCACTTCAGAGAGGGTACATGTGTAGAGAAAGGGAGACATTCTCTTTCCATTTCGATTCAATTCCTTTAACAAGTGAGAGCCATTTGGACAAGGACACCAGCCAACAACACTGCCACACCCACCACCGCAATTCATGGGAGGGAAAATGTGCACAGGGAGTACGAAGCTTAACGACGACCCACTCAATGTTGTGTGCAAATACAATGATGGCACATTCACCCAAACTGGTCCCATTCAGAGTTAGCATTAGCATGACTCATTTTACAGTCACTCCACTGATCACAACCCTCTCCCCTTACCTCACTAACATTCCAGACAGTGATTATGAGGTAAATGACGGCCATACCTAACCTGTCTCAGCAAACATATGGACATATGGACCCCTGAAACCAGGGGTGTTGAACCAATCACCCCTCACCCCCAAAAAAAGCCATTAGGATGATCAATTCCATTCTATTGAGATAAAATCTGAAACAAAGGCCCCTAATAGCAGACAGATGCTGAGTGAAGTGGGATAATTAGGGTTGGGTTCAGAGATGCTGACTAATGCAGGCGACGGACATTTTGGAACGCGCCATCAACCTCTAAAACAAAACACACTGAATATTTCATATCTATTCTATTAATTATAACAGAGTAATATCAGTAACAGCTGTGGGTGAGTGCAGAGAGTGAGTAAACGTAGATGCCATAGAGAGATAGAGAGAGACTACTCTTGTGTCAAGGTTTGTTATGATAAATGCTTATTGAGCAGCACCGAAATTGGTAAATTAAAGGGGGGGAATCTGCTTTACGGTAACCTTTTAGCTTATTAACTAAGGTATAAATCATATTTTGGAACGAGAGGCATTCACGGCTTTTAATGAGTGTGTGTGTGTTCATGAGTGTGTGTATGGCAGGGAGAGAGAGCAATAAGGATACGCTTTGATTTATGGACATACTGTGCATTCAGAAAGTATTCACACCCCTTGATTTATTCCACATTGTTGTGTTACAGCCTGAATTCAAAATGGATTAAATATTTTTTTATCTCACACATCTACACACTATACCCCATAATGACAGAGTGAAAAAAATATGTTTTTGCTAACGTATTGAAAATTAAATACAGAAATACCCAACTTCCATAAATGTTCACATGCCTGTGTCAATACTTTGGTAGCGATTACAGCTGTGAGTCTTTCTGGGTAAGTCTAAGAGCTTTCCACACCTGGATTGGCAACATTTGCCCAATATTCTTTCTAAATTCTTCAAGCTCTTTTAAATTGTTTGATGGTCATAGAGAAAGATTCAGGTCTTGCCAGAGATTTTCATGTAGATTTAAGTCAAAACTAGAAATCGGTCACTCAGGAATATTGACTGTCTTCTTAGTAAGAAACTCCCATGTAGATTTGGCCTTGTGTTTTAGGTCATTGTCCTGTCTGGTGGAAGACTGAACCAGGTTTTCCTCTAGGATTTTGCCTGCACTTAGCTCCATTCCGTTTCTTTTTTATCTTGAAAAACTCCCCAGTCCTTAACGATTACAAACATACCCATAACATGATGCAACCACCACTATGTTTGAAAATATGGAGGGTGTTACTCAGTAATGAACTGTGTTGGATTTGTCCCAAACATAACACTTTATATTCAGGACAAAACGTGAATTGCTTTGTCAAATGTTTTGCAGTATTACTTTAGTGCCATATTGCAAACAGGACGCATGTTTTAGAATATTTTTATTCTGTACAGGCTTTCTTCTTTTCATTCTGTCAATTAGGTTAGCACACACCATCTCCAGAGCTGCATCACTTTCCATAGCCCACACACTTTCTATATTTAAATAATAAATCATTAGATTTTTCCATTGTGTTAATGATGGCGGATTGATTGATTTCCATGTTTTCAGTATGTGTTCTTTCAAGATGAGTGATGAAAAGTGAATCGTCCAACCCATCGGGTATTTCACTACACCCCCATATGCCAATATCTTTAAATATGCAGACAGACGGATTAAGAGTCATTCTACATTGTAATACGTCTGACAGCGAACTTTCTAGCTCTGCCTACAACTTCTGGACTTTATAGCATTGAGTAGTTGTTAGTTGTACACTTGAGACATGACTCTGCCGTTGTGCTGTAGGATTTTTACATTTTGTATCTTGTATTATACATTATACTGGATTAAGTGTACATTTTTGTTAACTGTAATTTAATTCAAAGAGATATTCAATGTCTGCTTTTCTTTTTACCCATCCACCAATAGGTGCCCTTCTTTGCGAGGCATTGATAACCCTCCTTGGTCTTTGTGGTTGAATCTGTGTTTGAAATTCACTGCTCGACTGAGTGACCTTACAGATAATTGTATGTGTAGGGCACAGAACTTAGGTAGTCATTCAAAAATCATGTTAAACACTATTATTGCACATAATGTGAGTCCATGCAACTTATGTACCTGTTAAGAAATGTTTTACTCCTTATTTAAGCTTGCCATAACAAAGGGGTTGAATACTTATTGACTAAATATATCTCAGCTTTCAATTTGTAATGAATTTGTACAAATCTATAATTCCACTTTGACATCATTGGGTATTGTGTGTATGCCAGTGACAAAAAAAGCTACATTTATTCAATTTTAAATTCAGACAAATACAACAAAATGTGGAATAAGTCAAGGGGTGTTAATACTTTCTGAAGGCACTGTACCTACTGAATACTTATCATTCAGATATTCATGTGATACAGAGCCAATAGTGTATCCTTGTGTGCCGCACAACTTTCAAGCCTATACACCAATGATTAGAAAAGCTAAACAAAAGTAGAGAATCACCTCCCAAAGGTCTATGCGAGCGGCAGACAGTTAAGGCCAAAGCATACAAAAAAAGAAGAAGAGGCTAGGTGGCAGAACACCTAGGTAATTCACTGGATATACAAGTCTTTGGTAATAATTAATACATATAATTACACTGAACAAAGAGAGTAGTGTGGTAAGAGAAACCCCATGAATTATATTAAATGCGAATACAGGGAGAAAAATCAACCTAATTTTCTCTCTCTCTCAAATTCGTCCTTTTCAATTTTGATACAAGTATGCTTTTTTTCTCTCACACAACACAGGTAATGTTCCCTTGCTTTCATGTTCTAGTCTTTTATCATGATTTGACAGAACACAGCATCTCAATTCACCTGTGAGAGCATAGCACGCCTATCCCTACTCAGACACTCAGCAGCGAAGGTAGAGGTCATATTGACTAGACTTTACCACAACTATCTTCATTACAACTACCCATCAACATGATGTGTAACCTGCGCTGCTTAGCCCAGATTTTCTTTCAAGCTTTTGCCATATTGTGTATTTTTGGTCGAGTATACAAATACGGCAAACAGTTTCAGTCATTCACTAACTTTGCTCTTATTCCTGGAAATCAGGCTCCCTTGAGAGGTACTTCTGTTTAAAGTGGGAGGTATCTGAATACCAAAAGAGATGCATTAGCATAGAATTGACAGTTTGGGGAATAGGAGGAAATAGAATCAAGTTTGACTGCAGCGGCAGACAATGGCAGATAGTGGCACGCTATTCCACAGAGAACGCGACAACGTTGGTAAAGAAGCCTCCCAACTAACAGTAATTGGTTTTAAAATAATAGAATTCATTAACATTATGGAGGCTTGTTCAGAAATGCAAACAGAGGGGAAAAACATTTCACTAGAGGCCTGGGCTGAACTGCTTAACTAAAACCATGGGGAGATGAAAGGAGCTATTCTAATGACAAATTTAGAACCCTCTTAAGTTAGTTTCTATCAGAAGCTTTCGAGATGTTGCCAGGCATAATAGTATCAAGAGTTCTCTTTCATTTGTTGTACTTACTACATTTTTTTATTTTTTTATTTTAAAAGTAGTTTATTGGAGAAATGCATTCCTATCCGTGACACTGAGCTTGTAAAGGACTTACAAACAGCACAATACAGCATGGTTGGCAGGTGAGGGGTTAGAGCTGAGAAAAGTCTGAGAGGGGCAGACTAAAGCACACTGCATATGAAAGTTCATTAGGTACCAATGCTTCGATGAGTCCACAGATCATCTACATTGTATTCGGCGCTATCTACCAAACGGCCTTCTCTTGCATTGCAGAGTTAATGTCGACTGAAAACACACTTATTGCGAGAGTTAATTAGGTAACAGTGATTTAGATGTGTACAAAGACCATTTAAATTGTCTTCTGTCCCATCTACTAAATTACCTTCTCTTGCATTGCAGAATCTCTTTCATTCCAGTTCAACATCCGCAGGTCTGAAGTCAGCCAAACATTCTGGCAAATAGGCTTCTACTAGTCTTAGAAAAAACAATAATCTCCAAAAGACCACTCAGGACATAGAGACAAACATCTCTCCCTGTGATTAAATGTCCTTTTACCTGCTCAGTCTATATCCCATCAAGGACATGGCCATTTCAGGAAACACTGTACATCTACCATCAAATAACCCTCTGGGCGATATCCACTAATTGCTTCCCATTTTTTTTTAAACAGCTTTTTATGTTTGTTTTTTTACACCAACCAGTAGAGTATTATGATGGCCCTATTCTGTCTGTCAAGCATTGATCGAGTCCGAGAGAAACAATTCGGCAATTTTTGTGTGTTTCCAAACAGTTTTTATTTTATTTTTTTACTTATATTCCATTTGGCACACACACCTGAAGAAAACAGGACTGCCATATGGCCTTGTTTAAAAAATTGATGTGGCGTGCACCTGAGCCGAGGGGGCTAGGGCGGTTGAGGCGGGGGGGGGGTGGATGAGAGGGGGCTTGTTGAAGTCGTATGTCTTTCCTCTTCCACGTCTGAGGAGAGACACACGACATCAACAAGCCGCTGTCAGGCTATGCCAGCTTTACCTACCCACCTACTGCACAATTCTACTACTCACTAAATCAGTCCTGTATCAGGAGCCTCAAAACCCAAATACAGACAGTTGAATGGAGGGATGGATAGATAGAGAAATGAGTGTTTTGAGTAATGCAGCTTGGTGACACAAACAATCCCCTACCAACCACACATCTCCACTACACGGTGTGGCTTGGAATCAGTCCTGTTTCAGTTACCTCAATACCCAAACACTGAGTGGAATGGATAGAGACGGATAGAGGTGACAGTTTGAGTGGTGCAGCTATGTGCACAGGACAACACACCTGTGCCCAACCACATGTATACAATGGAATTGATAGATGGTTGGTGATAGAGAGATGATAATTTGAGTTGTGCAACTATGGGACCAGTGATGAGTGTTTCTTCTTAATTCATTACA
Organism: Oncorhynchus gorbuscha; assembly: GCF_021184085.1. NCBI lineage: Eukaryota > Metazoa > Chordata > Actinopteri > Salmoniformes > Salmonidae > Oncorhynchus > Oncorhynchus gorbuscha. Next base: position 79,706,575 of record NC_060185.1, read on the forward strand.
CCGATGCACAGATAAATTATTCAGTTCTGATTACATAAATGTCTGATCAATATGTGGGGCCTTGTCAATAACAGGCGAGGTTGTGCTACCTTGAGCTTACACACTGTCGTGCCATTGTGTCTAAGTCTTAACAGTAAAAGCAGAGAATATCACATCTGTATGCAATGTCAGAGACCATCTTGGTTGTGGAGCTGGTTGTAATTTTTTTAGATGTTTGTTTTTTTTCCAACTGCAAAGTGATGCTGAAAGTATGGATTGGTTGAAGACGGATCCATTTGAATGCTTTGAGATGTTTCAAACTTATTCTCCTGTTTAAAGATCAGACTACTTCTTACAAAAGGCATTAGAGGAGCCAGACATGGTGTGTATGTGTGTGGAGGCTGCTAGGTAGAAAGAAACCCATTAGGTCAATTCCATAGCAACACTATCTTTTCCCCTTCTCCTTCCCTTTTGCACCAATGTGCATGAGCGTTCAACAGACTTCTACTGCCATCTTGTTGCAGTCTCCAGTACTGCACCCCAGAGACAGACAAAACGGTTGATGCTGCTGCTGCAATCTGACCAGCATCACCGTCAAAACCCTAATGTGAATAAATGCCTACAGACAGTGTTTATAGCAATGGGGCGCAATACAGACAATCTGTGTCATAAATATCTCTCGGGACAAAACAGTGTCCTGTTTGTTCTTGGTAAGCACACCTCAAAGTTATGCGGAAGGGTGGACCCTCAGCTCTACAGGCTCTCTGACAGGCTCTCTCTAGGCGGACGACACAAAGGGTGAAGTCGTAAAACTTGAAAGCTGCCATTTTAACCTGGCGATCCATCTCTCTCGGGCGCCCTTAAAGTGGAAAACTGCAAAGGCAGACAATAATATAACGGCGAGTCCCAGCCTTGATCATATCACCGATCATTACAGCCAGGCAACCGGGAAACCGTCTGGGAATCAGTGCTGTTGATGAGGCGATTACTTACTTCCTGTGCAGCCGAGTATGACAGCAGTTGAGTGTGTTGGAAGAGACTGAAAGGGAGAAGGCACACCTTGTTAGATATGGGATTTGTGATTTGCTGAGTGGGCTAATTGACTGCGGCATGGGCAAATAAGGGGGGCTCCCCAAAGAGTTGGGTGGGCTTACTAGAGGGTGGTTATGGTATATAAGTTTAGCCCAGAAATTACCCAATATCCTTATGACTTATGAATCGATGCCTCTGGGTCAGTAAGCGAGACAAACAATGACAGAGATGCTCTGGGCTGATGGAAATTAACTACTCCAGGTGGAAAGTAACTACTCCAGGTGGAAAGTAACTACTCCAGGTGGAAAGTAACTACTCCAGGTGGAAAGTAACTACTCCAGGTGGAAAGTAACTACTCCAGGTGGAAAGTATCCACCTCCACCTCAAGGAAACTGGCTGGTCAGTGGTGAAATCAACAGATGTTTTGAACCTGTGCCCAGTGCGCGCACACACACACACACACACACACTCCCATGACCGCTGCCCGCGGTCGAAGGCAAAGCCACATATGCTCCGCCATACTGGAGTCGTACTGCGTTTGGCATGGGCATCAGAGAATCACAGGAGGGGATGGAGTCAAACAAGGTTAGGGAAAGGACTACTCATAGTCATCACACACTGACACACAGACTGGTGCACACACACACAGAGTCAGGCAACGTGATAGACCGAAAGAGACATCTCTAACAATCACCCACCGCATTTAGAAAAAAACACCCCCGTAACCCAAAACAAATAACTCTGTAAATATAAACATATGCAGCGGGGGAGGGAAGGAACCAAACCTTTCAAGAACAAGTAAAGAAATTCAAGGCATCGACTGAATCGAGCCTGTCTACGCGACCATTAAAAGCGAAGGGATACACCGAATTTCACAGCTGCGTGAACAGTTAAAGCAGATGCGGCCGATGGAATCGCATAGAGGCGGGTTGTAAAAATATGTCATAAAGTTTATGGAGCCTAATGCAGCCTGCAGGAGCACCCTGTGGAGCTGGTGGTGCCGTGGAGTGTGTTAGAAAGAGCCGTAGGGGGAGATGAGCCACTGAGCGCATAGGCAGTGCTCACCCAGCCCCATTACTGACAGCCCCAATATCACACACACAGACAGAGGAACACTGACGCACAGAGGAAGACACACAGGCAAGCAGACACACATGCACACACAGAGGAAGACACACAGACAAGCAGACACACATGCACACACAGAGGAAGACACACAGGCAAGCAGACACACATGCACACACAGAGGAAGACACACAGGCAAGCAGACACACACACACTCTTTCTCTCTGCCTCCCCCCCCTCCCCCGGCTCTTTCTCTCCATCACACTCTCTCTTCCTCCCTCTCCTCCTTAATACCCAAATCTGGGAGGATGTGTTCCAGTCAAGATGGAGCTGCAGGGCAAATGACAGTGCTACTTACACACAGGACATCAAAACACACACAAACACTGGTAGTGTTGCAGTCACTGTGCTTCCAATATCAGCACACTATGTCCATTTCAGACACCCTTTTATGATCCCTTCAAAATAAAGACATCCCCTATCCACCTTTAAAAAGAGATGTATGTAGTATAATCCAATGGTGAGGAGAGGAGAGGAGAGGAGGAGGAGAGGAGAGGAGGGAGAGGAGAGGAGAGGGAGAGGAGAGGAGAGGAGAGGAGAGAGGAGAGGAGAGGGAGAGGAGAGGAGAGGAGAGGAGAGGAGAGAGGAGGAGAGGAGAGGAGAGGAGAGGAGAGGAGGAGAGGAGAGGAGAGGAGAGGAGAGGAGAGGAGGGAGAGGAGAGGAGAGGAGAGGAGAGGAGAGGAGAGGAGAGGAGAGGAGAGGAGAGGAGAGGAGAGGAGAAAAAAATATAATCACGTTTGAAAGAGAAGACAAAAGAAGAGAGGGACTTGTTTTCATTTCCTCCACAGTGGTAGTTGAAGAGTGTTGACTCCCACGAGTTACGCTGCTACAGCTCAAAATCATGTTCTATATGTGTTGCACTTTACCTTCTCCCACAGTTACACACATCACATGGCAAAGGTGGGTGTTTGAAGACAGGAGCATTTCAGGTGAATCTAGCGAAAGGTTAGCCAAACCTAGCATGGATAATAATCTAGGAGAAACGCTGCCAAGAAGTTGCATACAATACTATAGTAATACTGTAGTAATTCGTAATATACAACAGTAGAATACATAGGAAGTAAATACGGGTATTGAATTGTTTGGGTTTTGTTCAGTTGAAACATCCAACTTGGAATGACAGAACAGCTACAAAGCCATGTAGACAACAGAGGTAGTTAATAGCATGTCTCGTCAAGAGGCAGAATGCCAACTCCTGCACAATGCTGCTTAATTCGATTCATGAGCACCTATATTTAAATCCCTTTGCTTTTGCGAAGCCAATATGCTGCTCACCGAATTCTAACAGACTCAACAGACGTATAATAATCCCTGAATTGTCTCCAAGTCTCTGAATTGTCTAAAGAATTAATCAAATCAGATACACTTGACATTTCTGAACTAGAGGTGGACTGAAAGGCATTACAATTGTATGCAAAAAGGTGTCGGCACACCAAGTTACTATGTTGAAGTATTAATAAAAGGGCCCGGGGGATGAGCGAAGGGACAAATGAAAATGAATATTGTTTTACTGTCAATCAGCGCTGAGCTCTGGGAAACGTGAATACGACTGATGGCCTAGCACACAACACAAACAACACCACTGATCTAAAGACTCAATATAGGCTTAATGTGCTGCATTGGTGATGTCAGTCACACTTATAGCATGGAATCATAGGCTTCTAGACAGTACAATATGGCTTGAAGACAATACAACAGATGTGATCTTAGTAATGAGTGAAAAGAGGTAGCAGGTCTTGATCCCATGAGAGCAGCCCCTGACTCCTTGTGACTAGATATTATTAGGAAATGACATCGCACCAACAGGTAAATATAAAAGGTTTGGGTAATATACCTCCAATGTAATCAGCTAAACTCATCTCCAAGTCATCAATGTGTTTGAGTAATGGTAAAAACAATGGTTTGATACTGTCCAAAATCTACAAACTTACCAAGAAAAAGCAGTGAAGGACTTTAAATGTCATCTAAAAAAAAGTCGCCGCCACGCCACTGTCTCTCAAATACACATCACATTTAAAAAGCCTTTTCAGAGTACTTTTCGTTGATCTAAATGTTAAACTGGAGTCCATACTTGTTGTGTTGTGTACATGCGGGGACATTCTCCGTTGATTCCGTTTTTCATTGACAGTCTTTCAAAGCACCAAGGACATGTGCCTCATCAAATCTGCTTGAGAGTCCAAACAGTTTAATAGCCTATCTGAAACAAAAAAATAAGTATTTTCAGATGTATGGGGCTTGGAAGAAAGAGGGGATGAGAGAGTGTAGCCTTGGTTTAATTCAGATTCAATTTTGGCACAAGGCCTTCCAAAAACTATTGGCGCTGGTAGCAAGGAAGGGTAGCAAGTAAAAGAGACAACAGCAGTGGATGCTCCCCCCCCTCTCTCCCTCCCTCCCCTTGCATTTAAACAGCAGCCACAATGAGCAAAAGTGCATTAGGTGAAGAAAAGCCTTGGAGTGCGTGCGGCGCTTAATACAACGTTGGCCAATGAAACGGGTGGAACAGACAACACACAAGGTTATTAATTTGCCTGGGAATACATCCTTCCTCTGCAATACACAATACACAGAAACAAAGAGGCGTAATCGGGAGAGAAAAATTAAATCACCTCGGCTTAAATGAGAATTGTTCTAAGTGCCTATCCTCAACATTGGAGCAAAAGATGCTGGAGAGCGTCGGCAATGAAATGTTGGGCCTTCTCTATGTTCCATGGTAACTACCTCAACGTTTCTGTGAGCTCTCAATAAACAGATACCGTGAGTCCTCAACTAGAGGAAAATTCATCTAATACCATTTCATTAAGATGTTAAAGGATTCAAGTTCATAGAAGAATAGTCATCTGTCACAATGTTCTCACCTCAAACTTCAAATAAGTGGGTCGTTGTTTCTGCAACAGCTTTAAATATACTGTTTGGAATATTTAGAATGTTCTGTTCTTCCTACATTCTTTGAATGTCCTTCTCCTCCTTGTGAAGACTGTAGAGGCTCTACTTTGGGGGGGGAAACTAACTACTCCCTCCAATCACTTCAAAGCTCTATTCTGTCACTTAACTGTTGTAGTGCTCCTTGGGGAGGCCTTGTCAGCCGATACATACAGAGCATTTCACACCACAAAAAGAGGTCATTCTTAAAAATCTGTCTCTACTATTTTACTAAGAGGTTAGGCCAGCGTCCCAGGGGTGAGCCAGATCTTTTAAACAACAACCTTTGTCCACTATTCTGGCACACATGATGCTCTGAAATGGAGTCAGATATCACCAATCCAACAGACTCCTCCAGTCCCCGGGGTCTGAGGTGTTTCACTCCCCCTCAACATCTCTCCCCCACTCTCACCCCTTGACATATTGTAGGCTGGCCAGCACGTTACCATGGAAACAGGCTCTGTCTCAGGGACGGACAGTCATGTGGTCAGATCAGCCCATACAGGTCAGGGCGGGTAACACCTTAAAACCTCTCTCTATAGTAACAGCAGCCCTGCCGCCCGTCACGTGTAACTGGTGGTTTATTGAAGTATCGAGGCAGCTCGCACTAACGCACCACAGGACCCATGACACACTGTTGTTCCAAATGTGGCAGTTGAGTGGTGACGTAAATCACCCTTGTTTTAAAAGGAGAACTATAACCAGCCTATCTATCTGCATTTCTGGTTTGTTTGCAGGCATCTTGGCAGTGAGCTACTTTTTGGTCCTCATCTTCCCCCACTAGCTTGTTCAACAAGGCTGATGACACAGACTCAGTAGCGGCGGTGGTGAATGTGGACATGCTGGCCAGACTGAACTGGAGGCAATTCACACTGCGATATACATCTTGATTTTTTTCTCTAAATAAACTGTGTTGTACAATTAAAGGTCAAATACACAGCATGTAAAACAGTAAGGAATAATCAAATTAATTCAGAGCTTGGTAAATTATACCTAGGCTGAACTTGCCTTCCACAACCATAAGACCCACTAATAAAAATAGCTGAACGTGCTTCTTTTATTGCAATAATCACTGATCTGGCTTTCAGGTCTGTATATAAATGCCATTTTTGTAACAAATTTACCCAGAACCATGCACAATGCACATTCACTAAGAATATAGCAGGCATTATAGAAAATGAACACAGGTCTCATAATCAATATCTCAAGCACACATACTACTGGGTAGCAAGCTAATATTTATGTTTCAAGTCTAGCCAACTTGGATCTAGGTATAATTTCACAAGCTCTGAATTCAGCGAACAAGGAAAAACAGTTTAATTGTTATGAAAACAACCTTCTGTCCGTCTCCAACTATTTGAACAGCATGCTAGCCTGTCCACTTTGCTCAGGTGTTGAAATTAAGGGGCCTACCATATTTCTCAGAATGAGAACGAGTTGCCAATTCCTTATATAAATAGTTTTATGCTTATTGCATATTTATAAAACACAGACTAAACAACTAGTATAACAATCTTTGTTTGACTAAAATGCTGCTATCGATAAGTGGTACCGTAATGCGGGCGCGACACACATTACATTTCCATAATGAATGTTCATTGGTACATCCATTATAGTAATGTCTGCTCGAAGTTTGCGGAGTTGAAACATAAACAGGGTATGGTTGGAAAGGTTCACTTCTCCTCCTACAGTATAATAATCTCTCTCTTGGTTGGGCCCAAGAAACATGAGCATTTCGTCATTATACAGTATACAGATCTCTGGTGTAAATTGGAAGGCGCACAGCACAGAAGGAGCACATGAGTGGAGACCAAAAACACATGAGAACAAAGGTACATAAATGCTCATAAAAACGAAAAATACAAAATACCTTGATTCTGCAATACAGGCATTTGGAATGTCTAAAAAAAAAAGGTTTTAATTCATTCAAATTATTTTGATTTACCGCCCAGCTCTATTTCAGTTCCCCCAAAACCGCCACGACTGCACAGCTCTGGGACAGTTCCCTACAGACCTCACAGTACCTTCAGTTCCCCCACCACCACCACGACTGCACAGCTCTGGGACGGTTCCCTACAGACCTCACAGTACCTTCAGTTCCCCCACCACCACGACAACTGCACAGCTCTGGGACGGTTCCCTACAGACCTCACAGTACCTTCAGTTCCCCCACCACCACGACAACTGCACAGCTCTGGGACGGTTCCCTACAGACCTCACAGTACCTTCAGTTCCCCCACCACCACCACGACTGCACAGCTCTGGGACAGTTCTCTACAGACCTCACAGTACCTTCAGTTCCCCCACCACCACCAGGACTGCACAGCTCTGGGACGGTTCCCTACAGACCTCACAGTACCTTCAGTTCCCCCACCACCATCATGACTGCACAGCTCTGGGACTGTTCCCTACAGACCTCACAGTACCTTCAGTTCCCCCACCACCACCACGACTGCACAGCTCTGGGACGGTTCCCTACAGACCTCACAGTACTTTCAGTTCCCCCACCACAACGACTGCACAGCTCTGGGACGGTTCCCTACAGACCTCACAGTACCTTCAGTTCCCCCACCACCACGGCAACTGCACAGCTCTGGGACGGTTCCCTACAGACCTCACAGTACCTTCAGTTCCCACACCACCACCACGACTGCACAGCTCTGGGACGGTTCCCTACAGACCTCACAGTACTTTCAGTTCCCCCACCACAACGACTGCACAGCTCTGGGACGGTTCCCTACAGACCTCACAGTACCTTCAGTTCCCCCACCACCACCACGACTGCACAGCTCTGGGACAGTTCTCTACAGACCTCACAGTACCTTCAGTTCCCCCACCACCACCAGGACTGCACAGCTCTGGGACGGTTCCCTACAGACCTCACAGTACCTTCAGTTCCCCCACCACCACCACGACTGCACAGCTCTGGGACGGTTCCCTACAGACCTCACAGTACTTTCAGTTCCCCCACCACAACGACTGCACAGCTCTGGGACGGTTCCCTACAGACCTCACAGTACCTTCAGTTCCCCCACCACCACGGCAACTGCACAGCTCTGGGACGGTTCCCTACAGACCTCACAGTACCTTCAGTTCCCACACCACCACCACGACTGCACAGCTCTGGGACGGTTCCCTACAGACCTCACAGTACTTTCAGTTCCCCCACCACAACGACTGCACAGCTCTGGGACGGTTCCCTACAGACCTCACAGTACCTTCAGTTCCCCCACCACCACCACGACTGCACAGCTCTGGGACGGTTCCCTACAGACCTCACAGTACTTTCAGTTCCCCCACCACAACGACTGCACAGCTCAAGGAAAGCTCCCTCGGAAGCCCTGCACTGACAGCATGAACATTTAGAGTCTGCCAGGTAGAGCCGAAGCTAACCGTAGTCACGCCAGGCTAACTGACTTAAACGTCTCACTTGACTGGTACTTTAGGTTCTGAGTGGAATTTTTAGACTGACAGCTTCCTCAGTGTTAGCTTTTTGTTAGCCCGATACACGGGCACGGATGTGTGATTCTGACGGAGGGAGAGGTTAGAGAGGACGCAAAATGTTACTAGCACACTGAGTTTGGAGAAGCTTCCTTGGCAAACATTCAGACGGTTCCAAACTTCAAAGTAGACCTCTTCTCTCGGATCAATAGTTCAGATACACCTCTGAACCCTGTTCCTGCTGATCAAGACGAAACATCTTCGTTCATAACGTCGTCTGTAGAAATCTACTTACTCAGCAGAAATAACCCAGCGCAAAATAACAGTTTGGCAAAGAAACGACACACAAAACATCTGTCTGTAGAGCGAGTCAAACAGTGGAAAGGTTCGTCTGGGCCCATCAGTAGAGCACAGATCAGGACTTTGTCCCAAATGGCACCCTACTCACTAGGTAGTGCACTAATTTTAACCTGGTCAAAAGCAGTACATCATTTGGGAATAGGGTGCCACTAGGTCACAGCGAACTGGCTGGTTTACCTTGTCCTCGTTCCCTCTAAGCCTGTAGGCCTCCTTAATCCTGAAGGCAATAAAAAAACATTCAAGGTGACAATTCACGCTAGCAAAAAGCAATAAGAGGGCTTTTTTCCCCAAAAGCTTTGCCCAGAAAAACAGGCTTGCCTCCTCACAACAGGCAATAGGGCTCCACTTTGTGATAAATTGCAAGAGCAGATCTGCAATTACCGTATTACAGTGGCAGAGAAATGAGGAAGCGTCACCAGCCCCTTGGACAGTGTATATTTATACAGATTATTGGGGTTGGGTTAGTGGTGGCTAGTGAGGGAGTGACAGCAACAACAGCTACATTTCTGAGACAGGCGTGACATCCCTTAATGTTGTGAGATTGAGACAAGGGGTCTTCAAATGTATTGTGGTGAATACCCGGCCACTAAATTAAACCAGCTTCAGATTTCTGGAAGGTTGAGGAAAAATGCACTTAATATATTTTCCACTCTTCAATCAGTGTGTGTGTGTGTGTGTGTGTGTGTGTGTGTGTGTGTGTGTGTGTGTGTGTGTGTGTGTGTGTGTGTGTGTGTGTGTGTGTGTGTGTGTGTGTGTGTGCAGTGCAATCTAATTAAGTGATGCATTCTCTCAGTGTGCCGTCTCAAGGAAAAAAAATTAACACAATGAAAGCCATTTAGATGCAAAACGTTCCAATAAACAGATTAGATTGCAGATTATCATTATTTGCCTAAAAACTATTGCTCATCGCTGGTATTACAATATTTAAATGCTAATACGGGTTAGTCTACAATCCATTTCAAAAAGAGAAACAGCTTAGACCAACAAAAGGGCTCCCTTTGCAAGGCTGTATAATTTAGAAATCCCTCATTGGAAAATCTTTTCAATTTACATGTAAGAATTGCATAAACAATTTATAGCCTTTCCAAATCACAGTCTATTAGCAATATCAATGCAGATTTTTTTGTTATTAAAGCCATAAATATGATGACCTTGCGCATTCAGGGACAAACTGCCTAGAATCTTTTGAAAGGGGAATGGAGAAGAGAGGGGAAGGGGGCAGGGAGGAGATGGAGAAAGGCACGAGAGGAACACGACTCACTATGCGTAATAATATAAAGGGTGTACTTACCGTGACTTTGCTTCCGGTGATCTGCATGCAGCAGTCAGCGAAGAGGAGTTAACATGCAAAAAGACAACGGAACAAACATTAGTAGGCCAAGAATTACCTGTCAACTGTAAGAAGTGTCAACCGCACCTTATTCTGACATAATATAGGCTCCACACACTACTAAACTCTCCTAGCTGTACCAAACGATCATGTAAGACAGTGTCTGTTCGTTTGGCAACCAATATGGAGTGTCTAGTTCACTTGACCTCTCGTGGCTCGACCCTTATGCAGTGTTAGGGTTGATAGGGAAACGCCCTAATTCTCTTTGCGCTTGATCGATTTAGCACAGAATTAACCTCTACAACGACAGTTTGTCCATGGCTAACAAGGTTCCCAAAGCCAAAACCAATCAGCTGCCATCTGCACTTGACTTCAGGTGTCAGACTGAGCAACTCCTCATAGCACCTTGGAGCCCATGTAGTCAGCATGATTTCTGGAGTTTAACCTTGTTATCTGTCAATAGTGGTGGGGAATTGGGAGCGTTTTTTCTATTACGGCGGTGGCGGCGCTGTGTCTCGCAGTGGGAGGGTGTCTGTCAGCCCAGTAAATGTATTCTAATCTGCAGCTGAACACACCTCTCTCTCGCCAGCCAGCTGCACTCCGAGAAGCACAGCGCAGTGCGCACTGATCACAGGAAGTTACAAAGTCACTGCACATCAAGTGAGGGAGAACATAGTCACCATCTCTGCCTCTCTCACCAACTCTGCCTCTCTCGCTTTTCTTCACTCATTCCCTTCCTCTCTGCTTTCCTTCACTCATTCCCTTCCTCTCTGCTTTCCTTCACTCATTCCCTTCCTCTCTCCAGTCCCCCTCTCTCTCTCTCCCTCTCTCTCTCTCTCTCTCTCTCTCTCTCTCTCTCTCTCTCTCTCTCTCTCTCTCTCTCTCTCTCTCTCTCTCTCTCTCTCTCTCTCTCTCTCTCTCTCTCTCTCTCTCTCTCTCTCTCTCTCTCTCTCTCTCTCTCTCTCTCTCTCTCTCTCTCTCTCTCTCTCTCTCTCTCTCTCTCTCTCTCTCTCTCTCTCTCTCTCTCTCTCTCTCTCTCTCTCTCTCTCTCTCTCTGTGTCTCTCTCTCTCTCTCCGTGTCTCTCTCTCTCTCTCTCTCGTGTCTCTCTCTCTCTCTCTCTCTCTCTCTCTCTCTCTCTCCCGTGTCTCTCTCTCTCTCTCTCTCTCCGTCTCTCTCTCTCTCTCTCTCGTCCTCTCTCTCGTCCCTCTCTCTCTCCCTCTCTCTCGTCCCTCTCTCTCGTCCCTCTCTCTCGTCCCCTCTCTCTCGTCCCCTCTCTCTCGTCCCCTCTCTCTCGTCCCCTCTCTCTCGTCCCCTCTCTCTCGTCCCCTCTCTCTCGTCCCCTCTCTCTCGTCCCCTCTCTCTCGTCCCCTCTCTCTCGTCCCCTCTCTCTCGTCCCTCTCTCTCGTCCCCTCTCTCTCGTCCCTCTCTCTCGTCCCCTCTCTCTCGTCCCCTCTCTCTCGTCCCCTCTCTCTCGTCCCCTCTTCCGTCCCCTCTTCCGTCCCCTCTTCCGTCCCCTCTTCCGTCCCCTCTTCCGTCCCCTCTTCCGTCCCCTCTTCCGTCCTCTCTGCAGTCCACTCTTCCGTCCACTCTTCCGTCCTCTCTGCAGTCCTCTCTGCAGTCCCCTCTGCAGTCCCCTCTGCAGTCCCCTCTGCAGTCCTCTCTGCAGTCCCTCTGCAGTCCTCTCTGCAGTCCTCTCTGCAGTCCTCTCTGCAGTCCCCTCTTCCTCTCTGCAGTCCCCTCTTCCTCTCTGCAGTCCCCTCTTCCTCTCTGCAGTCCCCTCTTCCTCTCTGCAGTCCCCTCTTCCTCTCTGCAGTCCCCTCTTCCTCTCTGCAGTCCCCTCTTCCGTCCTCTCTGCAGTCCTCTCTGCAGTCCCCTCTTCCTCTCTGCAATCCCCTCTTCCTCTCTGCAGTCCCCTCTTCCGTCCTCTCTGCAGTCCCCTCTGCAGTCCTCTCTGCAGTCCCCTCTGCAGTCCCCTCTGCAGTCCCCTCTGCAGTCCCCTCTGCAGTCCCCTCTGCAGTCCTCTCTGCAGTCCTCTCTGCAGTCCTCTCTGCAGTCCTCTCTGCAGTCCTCTCTGCAGTCCTCTCTGCAGTCCTCTCTGCAGTCCTCTCTGCAGTCCTCTCTGCAGTCCTCTCTGCAGTCCTCTCTGCAGTCCTCACTTCCTCTCTGCAGTCCTCTCTGCAGTCCCCTCTTCCGTCCTCTCTGCAGTCCTCTCTTCCTCTCTGCAGTCCTCTCTTCCTCTCTTGCAGTCCGCTCTTCCTCTCTTGCAGTCCGCTCTTCCTCTCTTGCCGTCCGCTCTTCCTCTCTTGCCGTCCGCTCTTCCTCTCTTGCCGTCCCCTCTGCCGTCCCCTCTGCCGTCCCCTCTGCCGTAACCTCTGCCGTCCCTCTGCCGTCCCCTCTGCCGTCCCCTCTGCCGTCCCCTCTGCCGTCCCCTCTGCCGTCCCCTCTGCCGTCCCCTCTGCCGTCCCCTCTGCCGTCCCCTCTGCAGTCCCCTCTGCAGTCCCCTCTCCAATCCTCTCTGCAGTCCCCTCTGCAGTCCCCTCTTCCTCTCTGCAGTCCTCTCTGCAGTCCTCTCTGCAATCCTCTCTGCAGTCCTCTCTGCAGTCCCCTCTGCAGTCCCCTCTTCCTCTCTGCAGTCCCCTCTTCCTCTCTGCAGTCCCCTCTGCAATCCCCTCTTCCTCTCTGCAATCCCCTCTTCCTCTCTGCAGTCCTCTCTGCAGTCCTCTCTGCAGTCCTCTCTGCAGTCCTCTCTGCAGTCCTCTCTGCAGTCCTCTCTGCAGTCCTCTCTGCAGTCCTCTCTGCAGTCCTCTCTGCAGTCCCCTCTTCCTCTCTGCAGTCCCCTCTTCCTCTCTGCAGTCCCCTCTTCCTCTCTGCAGTCCCCTCTGCAATCCCCTCTTCCCCTCTTCCTCTCTGCAATCCCCTCTTCCTCTCTGCAGTCCTCTCTGCAGTCCTCTCTGCAGTCCTCTCTGCAGTCCTCTCTGCAGTCCTCTCTGCAGTCCTCTCTGCAGTCCTCTCTGCAGTCCTCTCTCCTCTCTGCAGTCCTCTCTGCAGTCCTCTCTGCAGTCCTCTCTGCAGTCCTCTCTGCAGTCCTCTCTGCAGTCCTCTCTGCAGTCCTCTTCTCTTATTCTCTGCAGTCCTCTCTTCCTCTCTGCAGTCCTCTCTTCCTCTCTTATTCTTTATCTCCCTCTCTCATTATCAATCTCTCTCTCTGTCTTTCTCTCCCACTCTCCCATTTGATGCTCGGCTTCCCTCACCTCCATCAGCATTTATGACGGCAATAATGTCACTTTTAACTGTGTTGCCGCTTGATCATGTGCACTGTGCTTTTCACCATAAATCCACATTTCCCCAGTCGTCCTCTGATGAATCTAGCATGTCATTGTCTAACGTTGAGGGATTATGCTGTCGGGTTATTATTGGGAGATTTGGGACCTTGAATCACATAGAGGCAGGGACAATTGGGAACTACTGCTGTCTCCAGCGTTGTTTTAACGTTGACAAGACTACACGGTGAGAACATTAAACATGTTTCTCTTCAGGCTTGCTGTTTTGGCGGCTTGACCAAAAAGAACAGACATTATCTAGAAGGGAAAAGCAAGTAGATGTGTCAGGGAGGAGCTTGAGGAGGAATAGCACTGAGTGCTTACATCCATTTCCTCGCACAAGGTAACACCTCGTTCTCGATAAAACCGTGATAGAATTCCTGTCAGTTCTCAGAGGAAAAAACACAACCTGAAGCTAGTTCTAATAATAATTGAATGCTTGGTTATTGTATGCTAACGGGGACCTCTAGCGCGCCATTATAGAACAACTCCCTAGTAAACAAACTTCTGAGGGAGATGTCATCTTATCAGGAGTGATAGTATTTATTTATATTCTCCTCTTACTGTCATTACCATTAGCATCCGTTCACATGGTGTAGGGAAAATACAGGATTGTATTATTCACCAGACCAGATAACAGTGTGACAGCAGAAGATGAAGGCCTTGATTCTCTGACGAACTGTCAGGCTTCACTGAGAGAACGGGGCGGCACATTGGTGATTGATTATTGGTCAAATCGCTTTAAAATACCAGGATGTTGATTTCACATTGTGTTAGTACAAAGGCTGCAAAATGGCTACTCAAAACATTTGAACTAGTTTCCCCTCAAGACCCGACCATCACACTCATCCCCATCTCATCATGAAACACTGAACATGTTGAACTGGAACAGGGAAGTCATCTGCAAGGCCAAAGAGAAGTAAGCAAAGTTGATGTTTTTCCAGCACACTGGGAATAGAGGGGAAATGATTGCGTTAGCGTGAAAGGCATGCATATGTCAGAATGAAATGAAATTCAAATAAAGAGAGGGGAGAGAAAGAAAAGGCACTTCATGCTTCGTTAATGGTCAAGGACAGGCACACTTGCTGCAACAGCTGCACTTCATATTCAAATGACCAGGGTCAGCGCCAATAGAAACATTCTCCTTTAAGTAGTGCACTACATAGGGAATATGGTGCCATGTGGGACAGTCATCTTTGTTTTGTGTTGGGGGGTCATTTGAAAGGCTCCCACAGAGGCACCCTGGTAGTATATGGGAAGAGTTCTCCATCTTGCTCGGTGATAAAGTAGCGAGGCAGCAACGTATGAAAAATACAACTCTGGAGAGGAGCCATGTTGGGCGAGAACAAACAAACTAATAATCAACCCTGTAGTCCCATTAGCTAGCTAGTATTTTTAGCCTAATAGCTGCAGGGAAATATACTCCAGTATATCAACACGCTAATGGTCCTACTGTTCATAGAAGACTGATAAAAACTATATGTTGGATGACATATTGCAGTAATAGATTTGGGGAAGAAATCATTGCAACATTATCCAGAACAATAAAGGATACTAGCTCTATGTACTGAGTCTCAAAATGGGTGTTTTTTAGGCAAGCAGAAAAGGCCACATGATGTTGGGGACACATTTGTCGCTCCACCAATATTTGCACTTTAAACCTTCATTCCCAATGCAATCCGGTCCACATACTGTGCTGCACCTGAAACTTAGAAGGGATAGACTGACTTACAACTTCACATAGATGGATTTGAGGTATTGCTGGGAGAGCTGATGGAATTCTCTATTGCCCTCTCAAATGAACCCTTTCTTCTCTATCTACATAACCCATTAGGAACAAGCTAAAATATAGATGGTACACAGACAGCTCCTATTCTACTGATGCCATTCTACTTTATATATGTCTATGGCCTCTATTAGAAGATAAGGGGCAATGATCCAGTCTAGAACAGATAGACACACAGGAAAGCGTTGACTTGGTGTGTGATTGAGAGAGTCTACATTATTAGTACATTTTCCTGCAAACGTAAAATTCTGTTGGAAGCCAGCAAAGAAGACCCTAAAAACTGTGATTCCATAGGACGGCGATCATCTTTGGAAGGGGAAGAGAACACTTAAAGATTGAATAAGGCACATCATATTATTAGCTGTGAAAACACTCCACCACAAGATCCCCAAAATTAACCCAAAATCTTGAAATGCAATGAAGAGGTTGTCACAACATACCATGTTAATGTCAAATCTAGCACCACGCCCCATTTTCACTCCATCAATCAGAAAACCACCACCAAAAATCTGCCTTACTCAAGCACCATCCTTGGATGTGTAGTGCACTACTTTTGACCAGGGGCCATAGGGCCATTTGAAAAGTAGCCCAGCCTACCCTTCACCTACAGGAGTCTAATTCGCCAGTGTAATTCTTTGTCTTCCTTATTTACAGAAACCAGTGGGATGGATTGGGTTTCTAACAGGGTGAGGGGATTTGCTCTGCCGTGTTGAAGACAGGCACTTAGCACACATAAACATATCTAAACTCATGTAAAACTGGTTCCCAGACCACTTCTACCCTAGATTGGTGTGTGTCTCGCTTTGTCTGTGTGTCTATATTCTATCCTGATATGGTTCTGACCGGCTCCCCACCTACAGGGCCTATAGAATGTGAGGGGGTAGGGAGGGTCCTGAAATACAGTCCTCGTCCCTTTCACCCAGACAGAGGCGGCTGTTCATCTGAATAATATAGTAGTGCTCACAAAACATAATGGTCCCGGTAAAAAATTCAATCATCTCTGATCATCATCATTATTAATAAAGCCAGTTAATTACCATAACAATGAGAGAGGTAATAAATTATAATGTCAAAGGCCAGCGGAGTCGGAGTGATTTAGACGGGAGAAGAAAT